>NC_041231.1:148115-164606 GCF_002837175.3 Physeter macrocephalus | reverse complement strand
CAAGGCTAGATTTGTGACCCAAGATATGATCTATCCTGTAGAATGTTCCATGAGCACTTGAGAAGAATGTGTATTCTGTTGTTTTTGGATGGGATGTCCTATAAATATCCATTAAGTCCATCTTGTGTAATGTATCATTTAAAGCTTGTGTTTCCTTATTTATTTTCATTTTGGATGATCTGTCCATTGCTGAAAGTGGGGTGTTAAAGTCCCCTACTATGATTATGTTACTGTCGATTTCCCCTTTTATGGCTGTTAGTATTTGCCTTATGTATTGAGGTGCTCCTATGTTGGGTGCATAAATATTTACAATTGTTATATCTTCTTCATGGATCGATCCCTTGATCATTATTTTATCGACTTATCAAAGGCTGTTTAACCACATGGGGTAGATGATGAGACGTTTGGTGAAACAAGCGTTATGTTAACGAGACAGACTGTTTAATAGATGGATTGATAGGTTAAGTCTGTGTGGATTATCAAATCACTTCAATCTCCTTCACTATACATGTATGTATGTTCCGGATTTTCTACTTTAAAATGTATTACTTTTATAATCACTTACAGAAGCTATTTTTAATAAAGGAGGTGCTGGCCAAATTCATAAAGAACCCTGTGGTGCCACATGAAGAGTCCACCTGCCAGGAATTCTCAGCCTCTTTCAAAAATGCAGAAACCCTTCCCATAGGTGTCAACACGTACAACCTGCAAGCCTTTTAACCCAGAAATCCCACCTGCAGGAATTTACCCCATAGAGTGGTTCCCATAAGTGTAAAGGGTATGTCCGAGGTTGTTCCACGAGGATGTTTGTAACGGGAAAATTGGAAACTACATTCGCCTCCACCAACAAGAACATCGTTAATAGAAAGACCGTACGACCGCACAGTGGGTACTCTGAGGCAATTGAAACAATGATGCCAATCTCTGCTTATTTGCTGACAAGCACAGGCGCCCCTGCCGTACCAGTGTGTGGGAAAACAGGTTACAGAAAAGTGTGGCCAGAACAACGTCATCTTTAAACAGTCTCTGTCTGTCAGCGAGTGTTTCCAGCGGTAGAAGGCTGCAAGGGGAATTGGGGAAATTTTTTAAAGGATTATTTCTGGGGGGTGAGGGTGGCATTTGAAGGTGTTTTTGCTTCTTCAGTTGCTTTTTACAATGAGCTCTGGTTCATTTTTATGTAACAACATAAGGCTACTTTAAGAAAAAGTTAATTTCAAAACAAATGAAAGGTACGATTCAGTCAAATTTAGATGCAACAAAGTAATCTGGAGACACCTTTAGGGGGACGAGGTGGGAAACGGAGAAAGGGACTTCTAGCCCTCCAGGTAGGGATGCCAGTTCAGGCACACCCAGTGCGGACCAGTGGCTCCCTGCACAGTGACAACCTGGAGGCCCAGCGACGGGGTGGGACTTGTCCAAAGTCAGACCTCCGTCAGCACCCGGGCCGGGGTCTGGACGCCGCTAGGCTCGGCGCCCGGCTCACCCTCGACCTCACAGCCCCGGGTTCTAACAAAGCCAAGCCATCGGCCCGGCACCTGCATGGTCTTTACCTGGGCTCTAAGGCCGGCCCCCAAGGTGAGGTCGGGAATTCACACCTGGACAAAGGAGCGCTGCCCTTTCTTGAAGTGTTCTGTAATTCAGACTTCCGCCGACCACACTCCGTGTTCCCCCACATCCTCCCGACCAGGGCGGAGGGGATCCAACCCTGAGGACGGGGGGGTCCAACCCTGAGGCCCACAAGGAAGCTCCTCACCCCCCGGGCCCGGTGCCGAGTAAGCGCTCCGGAAACACTGCGGACGGAGCCCTGAGCAAACCTTCCCGACCAGGCACTTAGCACTGGCGGCCCCCACCCGCTCCCTCAGGTCAGGTGGCATGCAATTACGGCTCCAGGCTGCCCTCCTGTCTCTCTCTCTCTCTCTCTCTCACACACACACACACACACACACACTTGTCCACTTATTCACAGGGCGGTAAGAAGCCCAGACCCTGCAGCCTCCGGCCTGCGCTCCCTAATTGTGAATTTCAGCAAATCATTCAAGACCCGCTTGAACTCAAGGTGCCCACCTTGTGGGCTCTTTCAAAGGGAACAGAAAGCACAGCCTGGCAGTCTGTTCACACCGTATCCCGAGCCTGGACCGGCACCTGGCGGGAGGGGGGCTCGTTGAACGGATTCGCTGGCTGCGCGGCTGACCTGGACAGCAGCGGCCCTGCCCGTGGGTGCCGGCCAGCGGGGCCCGGGCTCCACCGGATGCCCTCCTTCGGTCATCCAAGGCCTTCCCTGACACCCGGGGTGCCCGGCCCTGGGAGGCGTGCAGAGCCTCTAGAAGGAGGAAATCCGAGGCCCCACATCCTGTGCCCAGGGCCAGCTGGCCTTGCGGATTCCAGAACTTTCTGCAGTGGCTGGCCGGCCACGGGGCAGGAAGCGGAAGGTGCAGAAATAGAAACGCATAGCCACGCAGCAGCTCCTTTGGCCTTGCAAGGATGGGAAGCGAGGGCCGGAGGGGAGGGGAGAGCTGGGGGGCAAAGGAGAGGATGCAGGGGAAGCCAGGGAAAGCGGGGTCTAGGGCCTCGGAGTCGCCGGGCCCGACCCCTCCTGCACCCGGCGACCACAGCCAGCGCACCTCCCCTTCCCTGACAGAAACCCATGACCTGACGGCAGCTACACGGGACTGCATCCCCCAGGGGCTGTGGCGGGCAGGGGCCGAGGCTTTGCACGGTGGCGACCGCATCACCTCCCCGGCCACCCGAGAGGCAGGTGTAGAGGGAAACCGGGGCCCAGGGAGGTACCAGAATAGAACCGAGGTCTGCCCGCGCTCAAGTCTGAAGCCCCCTCGGCCCCCAAGACCTTGCCAAGGTGGAGGCTCCCCAGGGCCCCAGCTGAGCTGTGCCGGGGTATTTGACCCTCCCCTGACTGCACCCCCACCCCTCCCCCCACCTGGATGGGGGTGCCCCAAGAGCCCACGGGAGGTCATTAAGTGCTCAGGAGGGGATGGTGCTGGGCTGGGCCCAGGCTCAGCTCAGAAGGCCAAGGCTGGGCCAGACAAGGGGTCTCCAGTCCAGCCCCCCGGGTCCTGCAGCTTCTGGGTGGTTTGGTTCCCCCAGGCCTCGCTGGACACCCGCCACTCTCTCAGGGCAGCTTCACCCAGACACCCCTATCCCCACCACTGCCCTCTGAGCTTCCTGTTTTCACAGCAAACAGGAAGACAGAGGGTCCTACACCCAAGAGCATGGCCAAGGGACCCGGCCAAGGAGGGTCTGGAGCCACGGGCCCGGATGGCCTCTTTCCACCCTGTCCGTGCCCGAGGCCCCGGGAGCAGTCCCAGGACGGAGGGGCTGCGGCTCCCTCGTGTGACCCCTGGAGGTCCCATCCCTGCTCCGGGTCAGAGCGAGGCGCCTTTACTTAGGGGGATGCAGGGGCCGGGAACTGGAGTGCGGAGGACGCGGGAGGGCCTTGTGCAAACCCCCCTCCAGGCCCGCAGCCCCAGAAAAGCCCCACCGTGGCTGGATGGCGCTGGTCATGTGGGACGGCAGCAGGGTCTGGAAGGAGCCCCTGTCGGGCCTGCCCACCCAGGTCTCCATGCAGAAGATTCCGGACCAGCAGCAGAAGAGGGGCGCCTGGATTCAAGACCTCCCACTGGCGTCGGTATTGGAGAGCGGGGCTCAGACCCCAGCTCTGCCCCCTTGCTCCCCTCACCTGCTGTGTGGCTTCAGACAGGGGAAGCAACTTCTCTGAACCTCCATTTCCCAGGCTGTAAGAGGCATGAACACCTGTCTGTCTCCGAGGCTGGCTTGAGGCTCCGGGGCTTGACAGAGGTGAAGATGTGAAGGACCCGAGAAGGCAGATCATTTCCTCGCTCTGGGCCCTTGCGTAGCTGCCGTTCCTGCTCTCAGGACAGCTGCCACCTCCTCGGCAGCCCCCACCCAGCGGCCTCCAAGACACGGTCAGGGCTGGCGGCGCCGCTGAAGTTACGCGCTTGGTTCCGTGCTTCCTCGTGGGCTGCTCGCCTGCAAAGTCACGGCAGCACGCCGAGGGCACAGACCTGGCTCCCGGCCACCTGCTACCCTGGACAACTTGGGGTCCACGGTGGGTGCTCATCCATAGTCATTGAATAAATGAATGAACGAATGAGCTGTGATCAGCCCTATGCCCCCAGCAAAGACAGGGGGGCCCCAGCAGCTGGCCACCGCGACCAGACCCAGGGCGTGGGAAGACAGTAGGGGATGGGTGTTGAGGGGGAGGAGAAAGGTCTGGCACGGCTGGGCTCTGCCCTCATGGCCAGGTGTCCCGGGCAAAGTCACTGCCTTTCCCAGCCCCAGACTCCTCCCCCACGGCTCGGGGGGTCTGCACTCCACACACCCCACCGGGGCGCCAGCAGGACAGTGCAGCCGGCCCAGCTTGTGAACGGGCCCGTGGAGGCCTGGCTTTGCTTGCATCCTTACATCAAGAACACAGATGGAGGGCTTCCCTGGTGGCGCGGTGGTTGAGAGTCCGCCTGCCGATGCAGGGGACACGGGTTCGAGCCCCGGTCCGGGAGGATCCCACGTGCCGCGGAGCGACTGGGCCCGTGCGCCACAACTACTGAGGCTGCGCGTCTGGAGCCCGTGCTCCGCAACAAGAGAGGCCGCGATAGTGAGAGGCCCGCGCTCCGCGATGAAGAGTGGCCCCCGCTCGCCGCAACTAGAGATAAGCCCTCGCACAGCAACGAGGACCCAACACAGCCATAAATAAATAAATAAATAAATAAATAAATAATTTTTTAAAAAAATAAAAAGAGCACAGATGGAATTAAGCCTGTGCGCCACAGCTACTGAAGCCCACGTGCCTAGAGCCCGTGCTCCGCGGCAAGAGAAGCCACCGCGATGAGGAGCCCGCGCGCAGCAACGAAGACCCAACGCAGCCAAAAATAAATAAATAAATAAACAAATTTTTTAAAAATAAAAAGAACACAGACGGAGCCCCAGAAGTGTTGCTGGGGTCAACCTCACTGCAGCCAGCTGGGGGTGGGGCGGGGCCAGGCAGGCAGAGACCCTGACTCCACAGGTCACGGCGCTGAGCCGGCTGGCTGACCCTGTGAAGGGGGAGGGGTGCCGCTTTCCCACGCTGAGCTGACCCCCCCCCCAGCTCTCAGCTCTCAGCCCCTAGACGGGGCTGGAGGAGGCCTCTTCCAGTCAGGGCGCCAGATAACCACCCTGCCTTGGGAGGGCTGGCCGAGGGGTCTCTGTGGCAGAGGCCACAGCGGGGTCCCCCCCTGCCATGTTCCTCTGGGCTGTGAGACTGTATGCAGCAGCCAGGCTGAAGCCAGGCTCAGGCAGGGGGCAGACAAGACCCTGGCCCCGGGCCTGGCCCCTCACACACAGCATCCTGCTCCGGGGCGGGTAGGTGGCGTGTGTAGGCAGGGCTGGGAAACGGGCAGTGCAATTAAGAAGCCCCCATTTCCTGGCCTCACTCCTGAGAGGAGGAGGAGGACAGGAAACCTGGTGTCCATCAGGGACACACACAGAGACCCCTGCGGGGCCTCCATCTCCACCAGTGGACACCCACGGGAACCCCTCTAGATGTGATGCTGCAGAGACCCTGCGCAAAAGGTGGCAGACAGTGATGGCAGCAGGCAGGGGACAGGGAGGCCCCCGGGGGCCTGGTCACCCTCCCTTAAGGATCACCAAGAGCCAGCACCTCCCCTCTTCCCACTTGCTCCGGGAAGCAGAGGGCCCCTTCTACATGGGGTCCCCAAGAGGAGATGAAATTTATCATCTTCTCAGAACACAGATCGAGACCTTGTTTTTCAAGTTCATCACACCGTCTTTCCAAATTAGGGGCTGAGCTCAGATTCCCCAAATGTCCTTTTTCACCCAGGAATGCTAAAAAATAAAAATAAGAAAGGTAAAAAAAATGATGCGATGTGTCTTTTAAAACAGCCCATGCCTTTCCGCTCATCAGGGAAAATCGAGCTTATGTTGTCCCGAAGTGACGCGATTCTTTCCCCTCGATTGATTGTGCAAAGGAATTCAAGAGAGCCTTCAGCATCCAGAAGCAGGAAGGGTGTAGGAAAAGTTCAAAATTAGCATTTCCCCAGACTCCCTTTCAGATTCAAGGGCCGAAAACCAACAGTCTCCAAGCTGCATTTTCCTCCTTGGGAATCTTGGGGGTTTTATGAGTACAAGTTCCCTTTTTATGGCCTGGTCTTCCTGTAAAGCCAACAAATTAAAAGAACAGGATTTGAGTTCACCTTGGCCAGGCCCCTGAGGGTCTGGGCCTGGGTAGGTCCCTCCCAGCTCTCTCCCAGCACGCCCTCCCCTGGGGCCCAGCTTCTCCCGGGGTCCACAGCCCTGATCCACATATATGCTCGAGAGAAAAATGAAAGAACCAAGTGCATTGCAGGTGACCGACAGAACCTGTTTCCGTTGGGTGATAATGATTCATGGGGCTTCATTAAACTTGGCCGCTTCCTCTGCACCCACCGCCCAGGATGGGCCACCTCCCACCTGGCCACCGGCCCCCTCTGAGCCCCGGATAAGCCCCAGACAAAAGGGGCTCTCAGCTTCGTACGTATTTTCCCACACGTGAGCCAGCAATTGGAAACTTCCTCCAGATACCTGCAAACTTCAGAACTGGAATTTACGAGAAGGGGCTCCAGGTGACGCTGCTGGCGACCAGGGCGCACGCGGGCACACAAGTCAGGCCTTTCACGAGCAGCTGCCTGGGTGGCCCGTCCCCAAGGCCCACCTACACACCCAGGCAGGGTGGGCCGTTGGGCGGGAAGGGGGCCTGAGCAGGGCCTGGCGACAGGGCAGGGGTCAGGCAGCAGGAGTCACTGCGTGGGTTCTGGGGGCCGCAGATACACCCCGATGCCTGGGCCCTGCTGGAATTCTCCCAGACACATACTTGCCTGTCTCTAGGTACCTGGATCACTTTTACTTCTGCCCGGGAGAGGAGCTGGGGACGTGGGGACTTGCTGGCCAAGGCGACCGGCTGGAATCGTCCCATCTCCGTGCCGTGGGCCCGCCTGGGGACACGCCGCATCACTCAATATGGCCACTGCTGGCCACGTGTGGCCACCGAGCACTGGAACCGTGGCTGGTCTGTGCTGAGATGTGCTGGAAAAGCAGAATAGGCCCCAGATTTTGAAGACGTAGCTGGAAAAAGGGAATGCAAACTATTTCATTCATAATCATGATCGTGATTGCATGTTGTAATAATAGTTTGGTTATATTGGGTTAAATAAAGTATATTATTGCAATGTATGTCACCTGTTCTTTTTTGCTTTTCTCAGTGTGGCCACTGGAAGCTTTAAAATGATATATGAAGCTGGCATGATCTTCCTGTTGCAAACGTGGTCTAAGGGGAGATGGCCATAGCCTGGGGTCCTTGACTGTCCCCCACCCCGGCCTCCCCGGCAGGTTGGGCTCTCCCAGGGGTCTGCTGGCCACAGGGGGTGAGGACGCTGGGAGCGCTGAAGCTGCGTACCACCCTCTAAGGTGGGTACCCCTGTCCCCAACACCCCCCATTCCACAGATGAGGACCTCAAGTCTTGGCGAGGAGATTGGACCCACCCAAGGCCACAGGATCTCCACCTGAGAGATTCTGGAGCCTGAGCCCCAGCGCTCCCAAACAGGGGCGCGGGGGCTGAAGCCTGGAGGAGTAGTGGGAACAAATTCTGAGGTCCTCTCACCCTGCCATCCATGGCAGAATCCACCCCCAGCATCGCTGAGAAGGGTTGCCTGCCTGATCCACCCTGAGCCACACATTTGGGCGTCAAGGCAACTTGTTCCCGCGAGGTCATCACAACCTCACCCACAGCCCCGCACACAGTAGGTCTTCAACCGATATGCCATGACCCTGCTCACAGCCCCGCACACAGTAGGTCTCCGGCTGACCTGCCACCTACGAACGACGCTAGCACGGTTCTTCATGTTGAAAGCTCTTCCTTTTATTAAGCAGGTCAGGCTCCTTTAGTGAGTGACATCGTGCAGGTATTATCTTACCTGGTGCCGGGTCCCAGGCACTGCAGGGCACTCCAGGTACTGCCCCTCACTCATCCCTCAATTACCAGAGGAGGCAGACGAGGACCCAGGCGATGAGGGTGGAGGTCCGACAGCACCTTCTCAGACTTACAGAGAGGATGGGGCCAAAGCAGAGCTGAGTGACACATGCCTACTTTCAGCAAATCTGTTCTTCTAACACACACGTTCTCTGCGTACAGAACATGGTCCTGCTTTTTGCCTGATGGGAAAGAGCAGAATTTTCATGGCAGTCACGTCACTTTAAACCAGACAGTTTGAGGCCCCTTATGGGTCCAAGGATCCAAGTGGTACCCCTCCCAATCCGTGCGCTTTCTTCTGTCCTAACCTGTCGTCCAGACATCCACGGCCCATGACACACCCTGACACATGCACGTTAATCACAGAACGTCTAGAGAAAGTTCATTCAACAGGCAGTGGTCCAGCCTGGGACTCTTGGGGCTACTGGTCTGTGAGGAGCCTGAACATCTGGACATCTGCGGGGGGGGGGGGTCCCTGGGATCCTGCACGTGGAGTCACTCAGTGCCCGACATGGGCACTGCTGGTCCTCATGTCCATCTTGGGTGTGGACTTGGCTTTATTCCCATTTCACAGATGAGAACACTGAGGCACAGAGGAGTCAAGCACCCCAGGATCCCGGGGCTGTACACGTCAGCTCCACCGTCCCTTTGTGATAACCTCAGGTCCTGGAAACCCTTTGCCAAGAAAGGGGCCCTGCCTGCCTTTGCAGGGGTTTCAGAGACATTTGTCAAGCGCCTACTTCCTGAGCACTTCTCACCTTCTAGCAATGTTCCCCGGCAGGTAAAATCGGCAGCACTTTCCAGAAGCTAAATCCCGCTTCGGAGACAAAAATGTGTTTACCTTGGGTTAAAAGAATATACAGTCGGCCTTCCGCATCTGTGGGTTCCACATCTGCAGATTCAACCGAATGTGGATCAAAAATACTCAGGAAAAAAAATTTCCAGAAAGTTCCAAAAAAGCAGAACTTGAATTTGCTGCACTGGCAACTATTACATAACATTTACATTGTATTAGATTATTGTATGTAATCTAGACTTGATTTCGAGTATACGGGAGGCGGTAGGGAGGTTATAGGCAGATACTACATCGTTTTACATAAGGGACTTGAGCATACGTGGATTATATGGTCCTGGACCCCATCACTTACAGAGACCGAGGGACGACTGTATGGACAAGTATACCTATACGAGTATTTATGTGCACATATATGCATATGTGTGTGCGTATACGCATGCCTCTGTATATGTATCTGTGCAGGTGATTTGCTTGTATATGCATAAAATATCCGCATGGATATAAAGGAAACTGACAGCAGTCTGGAGGAAAACGGTGGGACTGGAGGGCCCGGGGAAGGAAACTTTCTACCATGTACTTATTCTTTGATACTTTTCGAATTTTAAACCACGTTAACGAATTATGACAGATTAAAAATGTTTTTAATTAGTCCTCTTTGAGAAAATTCAAAAGCATGTAAAAGGGCAGCTCGGAGCCCCGTCAATCTCGACTGAGCCCTCTTCTGTCTGAAGTCCAGCCACTAAGGCGTGTCTCCTCCCATGTGCTGTAGGCTCGGACCCCAGTAGGCATGGCATCCCTGGGGGGCAGTGAGAGAGAGTGCCTCCCAGTCTGTCTCCCACAGTGATTCTGGGCCGGGTGAGGCCGGACCTGCCGCAGGGCCAAAGCCTCTGCAGAGCCAGACCTGGAATCTCAAAAATGTCCTGTGGTCAGGCCTGGTGACTCAGCAGAAAGGCCCAGCCCGCCCCGCCCGGGGCAGGCCAGCTCAGCCCGGGGGGCAGCCGTGGGGTTCCAGCGCCCCGAACCAAAGTCTGTGGGAATGTGTGTCCAGTGGGCAAGGGGCTGGTGCCGAGGCCCACGTCCCGGCCAGGCGTGAGACACGGACAGGGCTGGCTGCCTGGGGGCTCCCGGCTCAGCTGTGCCCTGACCCACTGGCTGACCCGGGGCCTGTCCCTTCCCCTCTGGGCCCGTTTCCCCATCCTTGGGAGCAGGTATCAACAAAAGGATCTCCAATCCCTTCTAAAAATAAGGTTCTGTGATTCCATGGAAGGCACCAGAACTATAAACTGCATGTAACCAGAGCCCCGAATTTAAAAACCTGCCCATTCTGTTACCCCGGCGGGTCAAGGGTGAAAGGGCAGAGTAAGGGGGGCCTGAGGTCACACCAACACCGCCCTTGTGGGCTGTGTGGTCACAGGCCATCGCCCACACCCCAGAGTCCCTGTCCTCCTCCATAAAATGGGAGTGGTAAGACTCACTCCGGGATCCATCCTTGTGGGGGGTTAAGTGAGATGACACGGTCCCCAAGACATCAGACAGCGTGTGACACCTAAAGAAGTGGCAGGGACAGCGTTCAGCGATAAGGCAGCCTGTTCTTTTTTTTTTTAAATTGAAGTAGAGCTCCAGGCATCCCTGGGCTTGTGGCTGCCTCCTTCCTACCTCTCCCTCTGTCCGCCCATGGCCTCTCCTGGGTGTCTTCAACCTCCTTCTTTCTTCTCTTATGAAGACACAGTCTTCGGATTTAGGGCCCTCCCAGATCATCCCAGGATTTGCTCCTTATCTCAAGATTCTTCATTTACTTACATCTACAAAAACCTTTGTCCAAAGAAGGTCACATTCACAGGTGATCTGAAGGTTAAGATCTGGACATATCTTTTGGGGGACGAGGAACGCTATCCAGCCCATGACAGTCAGGCAGGGAAAGGATTTGGGGGGCAGCTTTACAGAAAGGAGACGCTCGATAACAGCTCTTAGCTGGGGCTGTGAGCCTTGTCATTATGTCATCATCATGGCCCCGCGGCTGCAATTTCTACCCTTGTTCACCTGCGCATCCTGCAGAAATTCCTGCGTTTCTCGACCAGTCAGCCTCCCTCATCCGGACTTTGCGTTTTCTGGAGGCATGTCCCCTGACTCGGGCACCCACGTGTCCCCCTCTTGCAAGCTTCTGTCTCTGCTCAGACGACCCCTCCCCAGAGAGCCGGTCCCTGCCCAGCACATCCACGGCGGCCCGGCCCGCACTCCCCACACCTCGTCTCCTTCGCCTGAGAACTTTTCTCCAGAGCACCTACTGCCATTATAGGTTCCTAATATAACTTTTAAATGATTTACTGTTTATTTAGTTATTGCTCATCTCCCTGAACTACAGAATGTCGGCTACGCAGGGGCGGGGACTTGTTTTGTTCCCTGCCGCGTCCCCGCGCCTCAAAGTGTCTGGCGCGTAGGGAACGCTCTGCCAGTGTTTGTTGAATGAATGAATGAATGAATGGAAACTATCCAAATGTTTAATCCAAGTTGGGGTGCAGACACCCAACGCACAGAGGGTCGATTACCCCTGACATTCTTCGGAAACATGAAAAATCATTAAGAGGGAACACTAGGGGTGCAAAATTACATTGTGGTAATGAATGAAAACCGTGTCAGCGTATCAGGGGGCGGGGCCTGGCATCCTCAAGGATAAGCAAGGACAGCTACCCACGTTTCCCTTCCTCTCGCTGAAATCTGGAAAGGCCAAGGGGAACCGTCCACACGGTAAAGCCGTGAAATCACTCCTAACCGCCCACACGCTGCCCCTGTGCTGGAGGGAACCATGGGACTGACTGGGCCGGCCTCTGGGCAGCCCCCCGTCGGCAGAGCCCTGCCAGCGGCGCACCGTGTGTCAGTCTGTCCCCGGCTCGGCCACGTCTGTCTCCCGCGGTGCCTCGGTCCTGGCCAGTCGATGCTGCAGTCTTCCTCCCGCTGGACGGCCTCCAAACAAAGTATTTTCCAGTTCTAACCAGGTTCACCAGCGTAGGCGCCTTCCTTTGAGCCGAGGAGACGGCGGGGTGAGATGGAGGGTGGTGGTAAGGGGCTGGCCTGGGGCCTGCGGCGAGCTGGAAGCACAGGGGCTGGCGTTCCGGGAACCCCGGGCCAGCCCCAGAGTTAATGCCCAGACGGAGGCACCAAACGGGACGGGGGCCGCAAGACTAACAGCACGACAGTCAGGGTTCTTCGGGGGTAACTGCTGCAGATGCCTGCTAGGAGGCCGAGGCAGAGCGTGGGGGGGTCGTGGAGGAAGAGAAGGCACGACCCCCCGTGCCCGAGAGCACGTGGGCAAACTTCAGCTGTCTGCCAGACGTGCTGGGAAGCCGCACCTACTCTGGGATGCTACCGTGAGTACTGGAAAAAGTGACACGCGTGGACATCAGAGCCACCTGAGGACTCGACGCTTTGGGGCCCTACAGCCTTGCTATCACTATCATTTTCATCATTATCTCCATCGCCAGAGGTCAGCTGGACCATCCTGCCCTGTGGAATAATCGAATCCCTTTACCTGATGGTGGGCTTTGTGCTGAAAAGGAGGGATGGGGTGGGCCCTTCCGGAGCCCTTTCTCGGATAACGGTAGAGAGAATTCTCACAGCTCTCTTTCTCACTCCTAGAATATTTCTGGGTCTGGAGCAAGGTCAAGGAGAACCCTTCAAGGGCCGGAACACCCTGACTCCAAGATGCTCACACCTTTCTGGGGGAACTCACTGACACAGGTACGGATACCTGCACACCTAGCACTTTTACTCGGAATCCCCCCCAAACTGGGGACGATCGCAATGCCTTTCAACCGCGAACAAACGTTCTATGGAAACTGCTTGGCCACAAAAAGAAACAACCTCCTGAGACAGGTACCGACAGGGATGACCCTCAAAGCATCCTAAAAGCCAGACTCCAAGCCTCACACGCTGTAGGTTTCTATGCGTGGGACGTTCTCAAAGTGCAAACCTGCGGGAACAGGGGACCGATCTGTGCTGTCCAGGGGCTGGGGCAGGGAGGGTTTGACTCCAAAGGGGCAGCACAGGGAGGTTTTCGTGGCAATGGAACTGGCCTGTGCCTTGCGGTGGTGGTTACACCACTGTGTGTGTCAAAACTCTCATAACTGCACCCTTTAAAAGACTGAATTTTATTGTAGACAAAATTTACCCTAATAAAAATGTTTTAAATGGGCTACTATATATTTTAAATGATATGGATACTAATTTGTTGACATTAAAAATGTTCATGTCGATGCATTTGTCTTAGGAGTTTGGGTCGCAAGTGGCAGAAACCCCTCCCACCCTTAAGTAAAAATGGGAACTGACTGGCCCATGTAATTAGATGGTCCAGTGGCAGAATTTGGATACTGAACGACCCAGAGGTGCAAATGAGGTAGGTGGTCAGGACGCTGACTCTTTCCGTCTGTCCAGCTGCTCTCCTTGTGTTGGCCTCAGTCTCAGGCAGGTACCCCGCGTGATGGCCAGCAGCTCCAGGCTTAAGTACCTGAATTTAGTAATTCCATCGGGAAGAGGGCGCCTCTGCCCGGAGGACGCCGTGATTGCAGTCTTGCGACACAGAAGACTCAGTGAAGCCGTGTCCGGACTCCTGACCTACCCAAACTGTAAGACGGTAAGTACATGGTTTTTGAGGTTTTGAAATAGGTGGTAATTTGTAACACAAAAACCAGCACGGGGAAACTTTCCAGAACCAGGCACAGATCCTGCTCTGGAGAAACTCATAATCTAGAGAGGCAGACAGATGCTTTCATTCACTCATCCATCCATCCATTCATTCATTCACCCATTTGCTATGGATCCAACACACAGTGGAGGAGTTCTTACCACGTGCCAGGCATAGGGTTCCCACAGTGGACCAAATGCAGCCCTGCCCCCCTGGAACCCAGAGGGTGGGGGAACCTCCAAGGGGACCGTGAACGCAGCTACAAGGCAGCAGGTAGAGTGGACACTCGCAGAAACACCCAGGCGAGCCCCTGCTTTGGCTGCAGAGCCTGGCCTGGGTCTCCCAGGACTGGCCTCCAGGGAGGAGGTCCCAGGGGCACTGCGGCCTGGCCGGCTGGCCTTTAGCCACCCATGTCCATGTATAAGCTGTCCACTCTCCTGCCCAGACTCAATTGCAGGTTTCGGGCTTCCCCCTCCCCCAGTCGTCTCCAGCCCCGGCCCCTCCCCGGGGGTCAGCTCTGCCTCTCTGTCCTCTCGAACTGCCCCTGCGTGACTGGTCAGGTGAGTGACCAGGCCTTGTTATTCTGTCCCAGGACCATCCAAGGGACCGCCCGCCCACGCCGCTTGGACCGCTGTGTGGCCAAGAGGCACTGCCCTGAGCTCCCCCGTGGTTAAACATGACCCCTGCCCCTGCCCCGCTGGACTCAACACACGGAGCCCTGCAGGGAACAGGCCCTGCTGCCTCCGTGTCCTCCCCGCTCAACAAGCTGACCCAGGCTCAGCCGGCCTCCCAGACCAGAGCTGGCCCAGGCCTGCGCCAACCTCCTTGGTATCGGAGCCTCCAGAGGCTTCCCCCGGCCATGTCACACGGGTCAGTGAATGTCACCCAGATGCTGGTGAATCGGGCAGACTCACAGACCCACCCCGCAGGAGAAATCAAGGCTGTAGCTGGGGACACCGCTTGCTCGGTGCCCTCAGAGGGACAGTGGGGGTCAGACCAGAGCCTGGGTACCCAGGCTTTGTTCTTTCCTCGACAGCTGGGCAACCGTGACCCCCAGGGCCTGTGCTGGCCCACTCGCCTGCTGATGGGCACTGGTTTTTTCCGGTTCAGGACTGTGATAAATAAAGCTGGTGTGAACGTCTGTGGGCCCGATTTTAGGAGGCTGTGCAACTTAATTTCCCTTTGGTAAACGCCAGGAGTGGAGGGCCTGGGCCGCACGGTGGCTGCATGTTAAATGTGGAGAACTTCCCCAACTGCTTTCCAAAGTGGTTGCACTTTTACAAGTTCCACACCATCGGAGACATTTCCAGCAGCTCCACCTCCACGCCAGCACTGAGACTGGCCGGGCTTTTGGATTTTAGACATTGTCCTAGGCAGGCAGTGGCATCTCTGCGGCTCCCTCAGGGACAGAGGTTACATGAATGTTGGGC
The DNA here is from genome assembly GCF_002837175.3 of Physeter macrocephalus. Lineage (NCBI taxonomy): Eukaryota > Metazoa > Chordata > Mammalia > Artiodactyla > Physeteridae > Physeter > Physeter macrocephalus. The sequence continues at coordinate 149,663 of NC_041231.1, read as the reverse complement.
CACTTGGTGCTGTCCCAGACCTCGCGGACGCTCCGTGCTCCCTTCTTGTCTCTTTTCATTTTAGAGAATTTCTATTGCTATATCTTCATGTTCATTTTTCTTTCTTTCTGTAGTGGCTAATCTGCTGTTAACACCCCGCCTTTCCCCCCCACGCCCCGGTTCTGTTTTTCTCTTAGATGTAGTTTCCTTGCTAGAAGCTCGGAGGGGGTCCCCTCCGGAGCCTCCATCCTCTCTCGCCTGGGCAGGTAAATGCCCTCTGCTTCCACGAATGCTTCCTTCCAAGTCATCCTCCCCATAGAAGCCAGAGGAGTTTTCTTTTTTTAACCTCGTGGAAGTGCCTCCAGTGTTTCCCTTCGCATTTTAAATAAAATTCAAACTCTTGGTCGTGTTCACAGGTTCTCACAGCCCGGCCTCAACTCACCCCTTCCTGCCCACCTCCCTCCATTTGTTCCCCGTCCCCACCTCCCAGCACACGGGTCTTCCCTTTGTTCCTAGACCGCACCCCACCACACCCTCCTGCCTTGGAGCTTCCACCCATGCTCACCCCTCTGTCAGGAATGCAACACACACGCACACACGCACACACGCACACATGCATCCACAAGACATACATGTGCATGCGAGATGCCCACGCATGTGCACACAGAGACACACAAGGATACACAGAGAGACCCATACATGTACACACATGCACACACGTGTGCCTGCCCTTCACGTGGCTGCTCCTTCTCCTCTTTCAGGTGATCATTTTTGTAATTGTATTATTATTTGTCTGATTAATATGGATGTTTTTTCCTCATCTCCACCAGGATGTGACCCTCTTTTTTTTTTTTTTTTAAATAAGGCTTTTCCCCAGAGTTGTGATATTGACAAGGCTCTGCTGATGGCTTTTATTAATTAATTTATTTATTTTTGCTGTGCTGGGTCTTCGTTTCTGCACGAGGGCTTTCTCTAGTTGCGGCGAGCGGGGGCCACTTTTCATTGTGGTGCGCGGGCCTCTCACTGTCACGGCCTCTCTTGCTGCGGAGCACAGGCTCCAGACGTGCGGGCTCAGTAGTTGTGGCTCACGGGCCTAGTTGCTCCATGGCATGTGGGATCCTCCCGGACCAGGGCTCGAACCCGCGTCCCCTGCATTAGCAGGCAGACCCTCAACCACTGCGCCACAAGGGAAGCCCCAAGATGTGACCCTCTTGAGGTCAGGGATTGTTTCTCTTTGGTTCTCTGTTTCATTCCCAGCACATAGTATAGGGCCCAGCATACTCTAGGTGCTCAGTGGATGAATGAATGAATGAATGGGTGGATGGATGGATGGATGGATGGATTGATGGGTGGATGGACGGACGGATGGATGGATGGATTGATGGATGGATGGATGGATGGATAGGTGAATGGATGGGTAGATGGAGGAATGGATGGATGGGTGGATGGATGGATGGATGGATGGGTGGATGGATGGATGGATGGACGGATGGATGGACGGACGGATGGATGGATGGATTGATGGATGGATGGATGGATGGATGGATGGATGGATAGATGGATGGATGG
>NC_041231.1:101371-147630 GCF_002837175.3 Physeter macrocephalus | reverse complement strand
ATGGATGGATGGATGGATGGATGGATGGATGGATGGATGGATGGATGGATGGATGGATGGATGGATGGATGGATGGATGGATGGATGGATGGATGGATGGATGGATGGATGGATGGATGGATGGATGGATGGATGAATGGATGGATGGATGGATGGATGGATGGATGGTTGGTTGGATGGTTGGTTGGAGGGTAAATAGCTTTGAATCCTGGCTCTTCCACCTTTATTCTGCGATCACTGGCAAATCAGTTAGCCTCACTGAACCTCGGCTTCTCACGGCTAGAATCAATGGATATAGTGTGGCCCAGAACACGCTCCATTCGTTGTTGGTCTTTCTCGCTGGACAGCACATCCTTCAGTCCTGTCAGTCACACCCCCAGCTCTATTTCTTGCGCCTGGCACAGTATCCAGCATGCAGTAGGTGCTCAATACATATTCTGTTGAAAGGACAACTACCCTAAAAGCTGACGTCACAGCAGAGATGCCCCAGCTTGTCCGCGTCTCTCCCCACTTCGCCAGCGCCTTCAGTGTGTATTTTGCTCCTCTTCTCTGCAAAAGAGCTAAAAACCTCAGTACCCCCCTCCACCCCATCCCCACCCCTGCCCGGTGCCCCGGGCCGGATGGCAGGCCACGATGTGTGTGCCTCGAGAAATAAGAAGGAGGGATGCTGGAATGACAGTGTGGCCTGGAGGATCCCTGACCTGCTGGGACGGGAGCCAGCCTTGCAGCCCCTCACACCCTGCTAGTGGCTGGAGAAGCTCTGAGCCTGGCGGGGCCCTCACTTGAAGGAGATGTGACCTCCATTTGGTGCCATTTGGTGGCAGTCCCTGGAGAAGTCCGCTGTGCTCTGGAGCAGACCCCCTCAGGGCTGCAGGGAGCCACCTGGACCAGGCACTGCGGGGTCGGGAAGGGAGGCTGGGAGGGAAGCTGGTGTGATGCAGGGAAGCAAGGCTGGTTGGCCTCACTGGGCTGCTCACGGCTGGGGCACCAGGGCCTCTGTTTCCTCACCTGTCAAACGAGGGATGAAGCCATACCCCTTCCTTAGGTGGGCACCACTGTAGCCCCTTCAGTGCGCTCCACGACCAGGTGAAGTACAGGCAGGTGCAGCCCGGTCTCAGAAAGAAAAAGCACAGTTTTACTCTCAGCTGATCACACACGTTCCCCGTGTCCAAAGGCTGGCACCACGTGCTGGGACTTCCCCATCACGGCCACCTGTGCAGGAGCCGGGGGGTCTCGACTCTCTCGACCTGTCTCTCTGTAGGTCTTTTCCACCCTCTGCCCCCCGCTTCCCAGGGGACCGACTTCACCCTGAGCATAAGGCCCGGGGCGCGGGGAGCAGCCACTCCGGGGAAGGAGGAGCAGCTCCGGCTTCCTCTGCCTTCTCACAAAGAGTAGCTCTCACCCACACCCTGCATCCCACTATCAGCGACCCTTCTCCTCACTTCCATGACGTCTCATTATCGGAGGAATGGCCAGGACCGAGGTGGCGACGGTGGGAGGTCCTACAGACGTGAGATGCTCAGGGTCTGTGGGTGGATTTCTGGTAGCGGGGGTAGAAGGAGAGAAGCCAGGGGCATGCCGAGGCTTCTGGATGGAGCCAGCAGAGGGTTTGTAGTGGGGTTTGCTGAGACAGGGAAGATGGCGTGGGGATGGCTGGGAAAGGATAGGGGAGAAAAATCCAGAAGTCCAGCTGGGCCATGAGCTGCTTGACATGTCTGGGAGACCCCAAAGGGAGATGTCAAGTGGCCTGCCGGATACGCGGGTCGAAGTTCAAAGGAGAGGTCACAGCTTCAGGGACAGACTTGGAAGTCATCAGCTTTAGGATATTTAAATCCATGGGAACTGATGAGATCACCCAGGGAGAAGGGTGGAGAGATAGGAGAAGAAACCCTGGTCCAACCCCCGAGGAACGCTCAAGACCGTAAGCCCCAGGGAGTGAGGGACCTTGCGTGTTTCAGGCATGCAGTCCTCCCAGCCCCAGAGCAGTGCCCAGCTCCTGGTAAATCCACTAAATGCTTGACATTTAGGGGGTCTGCAGGGGAGCAGCCTTGAGGCAGGAGGAAGAGGGGGGTAGGGGAGGAAGAGAAGCCTGGAGAAGAAAGTTCTGGAAGCAGGGGGTGGCCTCCTGGATGGGCAGGGGGTGGCCTCTGCCCAGGGAGAAGAGGACAGAGAAGCGGCTTGGATTCGGCAATACGCAGCTGGCTGTCCCCACCGATGAGGCCCTGGCTGGTGGGGTGGGCAGGCCAGGGGCAGTAGAGAAGTGGGAGCAGCTGTGGGGAGAGAGGTGGTGATGGACGACCCCTCAGATGGGAGGTAACTGGGTGATCTGTGGGCAAAGGGCACCCATTCAACAGAGGGGGAGAGACTGTGGGTGCTGTGAGGAGGGCGAGGTCAGGGGCAAGAAGCTCTTGGGAAGCGGGGAGGGGGACCTTCACAGGATGGGCAGCCAGGAGCTGAGGCCGGGAGGACCCTGCCTCCACCACCCCATTTCACACCCCGGGAGACTGAGGCTGGGGAGGAGCAGGGCTGTCGCCTCACCGTCAGGGAGGGGGCTGGGCTGCGCACTCAGGCTTGCCCTCCAGGATCCGTGCGACTTGGAGGTCCAGCCGGGGCTTCTGCCGTCCTCTCTCCTTTTCTCTATTTTCTGAATTTCCCACAAGGAAGCCTCCCGGCCTCTGGTGTTCCAATTGAAAACGAAAGGTCCTTCTCTTCCCGCCCCATCCCTGGCCAGCGCCCCCACCCCAACCCCGCCCAGCAGGGACCTCTGGACTCCCCAGTCCCTGCCCTTCTCCCAGCGCCTGCTTCCGGGCCCCAGGACGAATTCCTAGGGCCTGATGGTGCAGGGTGGGCAGTCCCACCTCCTGGGAGGTCACTGGTTCATGAATTGGAGGATCCTCCCAGCAAGAGGTGAAACCTGAGACCTGCGAGAAAAAGGCCAGGGCTGCCTGTGAAACCCAAGGCCAGACAAAGACGCCCAGCAGGAGGCCCAGGCTCAGGAATGGGGCGCAGCTTGGGGGCTCCGGGGAGGGTGGGCTGCCGGGCCCGAAGGGGAGGGGCCAGAGTTGGCCTTGGGCTTTCAGATCACAGATGCCCAACCTTGCGGGGGGGGGGGGTCCCTGGGGCCCAAATAGACCCTTCACAACACTCCCCAGAGGAAGGGGATAGGAAAGAGGGATGAGATCCCACCCCATAAGTCAGGACCTGGAGCCTGCTGGCCGTGGGGGCCACACCGCAGAGGTTGGGAGCCCTGCATTGAATGGGGGTCCCCCGTAGACCAGCCTTCCCAGGGGTCTCCATCTTGAGTCACTCCCTTGCCTGGGATCTAGCAGGAAATGTGGGCATCAAAAGGCCTGGGCTGTGTGACCGTGGGCACCTTGCTTGCCCTCTCTGAGCCTGTCGCCCTGTCTGCAAAGCCAGATTCCAGGAAGGAACGCACCGGGCACGGGCCCACTCCCTAAGTAGTTGCCATATCCTTATCCGGGGCAGATGTTAGGAATTCGAGCTGCAGGCCCAGGTCAGGGGCCAGCTCCCGGCTGCTCCCTTGCAGAATTCCGCCCACTCCGGGCAGGCAGCGGGGCGGGAGGGTGCGTCCAGGAGCAAATTGCATTCTTGAGGGGTTTTTTTTACAGTCTGCCCTCTTGTCCTTCCCCTTTTGTGTCCATCCCTTTCTTCTGCTGTTCTCTTCCGTGGCTCTTGGGCCTCCGAATTAGCTAAACACTGGGGCGGCAGCCGGGCTTGGAGCCTCGAGCCGACGCTAATCTGGTCTCCGCATTCGGAGGAAGAGGCGAGGCCTTTGTCCTCTGGGCAGCGCCTTCGCTGCTTGGCTCAGAAGTCTTCAAACAGCCCCCCATCCCCTGGCAAACCCCTTTTGCATAATCCACTGGAATCTGCCAGACAAAGGCTGCTTAGAAGTTAATTTGGGAAATAGGTAACCAGGGAAAGAAGGTTCCCTGGGCAAGAAGGGGGTCTGGCTGAAGCTGCCCTGTGGATAGATGTTCCCTGGGTATCTGAAGCATCAGTTCACGCCGAGCAAAGCTGGGTTTGGGCTCCGAAGCCCCAATGAGCAGTGTCTCGTCAGAGAATGTGGCCTGAGCCGCCCTGTGGCCTCTGGATGTTTCTAGGTGTGGGGTCGTTTGGGCTTCCAGGCAGCCAGTCAACCAGAGGGTTACTGGGGCTGCAGACCAGCTGGGCCGGGAGCTCTGGTCACCCAAGTTGCCGAGCGACCGAGGAGCTTTGGAAACCCTGGCCACCCTGTGCCACCGGCAGGCGACATATGCATCCTGCCTGGCCTGCTATGTCTGCGTGTTATAGCATATATTCCTTAGCTGTTCAGCAACCATCTGCTAAATGACTAAAGTGAGCCAGCACCGTAGGAACTGTGACTGCATCCTCGCGGGGCTGACGTTCTAGTGGAGGAGACCGAAAACAAGACAAATACACAAATCCAGAAGATGAGACAAAGGAAGGTAACTTGGGATGAGTTGTGACACCCAAAATTCATGTTGGAGTCCTAATCCCAGCACCCCAGAATGTGACTGTATTTGGAGATGGGACCTCTACAGAGGTAACCAAGTGAGGGTGAGGTCACTGGGGTGGGTCCTAATCTCACAAGAAGAGGAGGTCAGAACAAAGACACACACAGAGAGATGACCCTGTGAGCACACAGGGAGAAGGCGGCCGTCTACACGCCGAGGAGAGAGGCCTGGAACAGACCCTTCCCTCAAAACCCTCAAAAGGAACCAGCCCTGCTGACTGCTCGGTTTTGGACTTCTGCCCCCAGAACTGTGAGACCGTACATTTCTGTTATTTAAGCCCCCCCATCTGCGTGGCTTTATTACAGCAGCCAGAGCAAATGAATCCAGAAGGCAACAGAGAAGAGTGGGCTGGGGATTTATTGGGTGGTCTGTGATGGCCTCTCTGAGCCGAATTAAAAGTAAGAGCCAGCCCGGAAGAGCAGAGGAACAGGGGAAGGTCCTGAAATGGGGAAGAGCTTAGCCTGCCCCCCAAAACTAGCCGAAGGGCAGCAAGGAAGCCGCAGAGCGAGGGAGGGTCCAGCGAGGCAGGGGAGACAGGGAAGCAGTCGGGGGGCCCTTGTGGGCCCTGGGAATTGCACCCAGGGTACAGGTCGGCTCCTCTTCCAGCCCCTCTGGAGCCAGTCTTTGCCATACAGACCCCACCCAGCCGGGGCCGACCTGTGGTCAGAGCCCACTTGCCATCCTTATAGCCAAGAGTGATGGTTTTCTGGAATGTTCTTCCACCAGACCTGCCCTCCTGTAGCTGTGGGGTTGAGGGTCATGGGAGCCTTTCTTTGGGTTTTGAGCTGCTTTTGAACCCAGACCATCTTCCTTGTACCTCAGCCCCCCATCATCTTCCCCTCCCTCTGGTCTCCGGTTCTTCAGCCTTGATCCTGCAGCCCGAGACTTTAGCCCCTGGGGCCCTCATGCTTCAAACACGAATATTACTGTTATTTGCTATCTTCCTTTCTGCGGGGTGGCAATTCCCCCAGCTCAGCTTAGTTTGGGGCCGGCCCTCTCACAGCCACGCTTGGTTGAACAGATGTGCTCCTAAAACAACTGAGTCAGGGATCCAACACCCTCCCAGCCCAGCTCCACCCATGGGCCATGTGGCCCCCATGTGCGGGGCTGCAGCAGAGAGCAGGCCCTTCCTCCATACCCAGCTGCCCAGGGCCCGGCCCAGGGGTCCCCCTGCACCCTGAGCCCCACTTCCTAGGGGGACTCAGGCTCACAGAGGTGGCATCCACAGAGCAGCACCCAGGCCGCTGGAGTCTGGAGGCAGAGCCCATCCCTCCCTCCGTCCAACCGCTGACCTCCAACACCGGGACGGTGTCGTCAGGCCATGGCGTGGTCCCTGGGGGGTTCTCACAGCTAAGAGGGGCAACAGGTGTAGACAAATGGCCGGCCAGCCCTCCCCGGCCCGGCATCCCAGGAATGTAATAAGCCACCCATGCCGCTGACCCCCACCCAACCGAGCCCGGCTTGTTGTGTCTGCCTGGGCCCTCCTGCCCTTCCCTGCAGCCCCTCAGCCGCCGGTTCCCAGGGCCACGGCTTCACTGTTAATTAACCGGGGGATGAATAAAGCCCGGGCTGGGGGCTGCAGGGGCCCGCGCTTCCCAGGGCTCCATTCAAAGGGCCTGGCGGCCGCGGCTCTACCCTCAGAGGAGAGAGACACAGAGTGACAGGAGGAGAAAACACAGGGAGAGGGAGAAAGAGAGGGAAGGACACAGAGAGAGACAGAGACAGGACAATTCTCCAACCTGAACGTTCTGTTCCAGTTTGAAGTTTGGACGATCCCCTGGAAAGGGGAGGGGGTCCAAGCCCAGGTGCCTCTGTTTTCTGGAGTGACTCATCCTTAAAAACCCACCGGAGAATTGGGGGTGCTTCTACCCCATCTTGGGAGGACTTTGGCTTCCTGCTTATCCCTCAGAGAAGAAGAGAGACAGGGGTATGGAGACATAGCCAGACAAGGGGTGGTTGCCTGGAGGCTGCAGGCCTTGCACCACAGGCCACAGAGTGGCCCTCTTGGTGGGTCTGGGGTCAGAGAGGCGGGGTACAGCTCTCCTTTGAAGGCAGAGGGCCAGCAGGGTGGGAGGTGGGGCTTCTCTCTGAGTACCACCTCCTGCCCCTCCCCCGCTGCACTGAGGTCCAGGGGGCCCCCCTCGCCTCATACAAACCAGACTGTGTGTCCTGACCCCCTGGAGAGAGCAGGGGGAGTTCTGGACGCCAGGGAGACCATCAAATAAAGACTGTTGCTTGGCAGAGGGCCTCCAGCCCCCTCCCCTACGTCACGTCCGCCTTTGTGCCCCCCCCCACCCAGAGCTCAGGGTCTGATCACAGTGGGGCCCCCAGACAGATTGGACTTGGGCCGACAGACACACTCCTCACTATGACTTCCATCAACCGTGTAAAGCAGCCAGATGACCCCATTTCACAGATGAGGAAACTGAGTCAGGGAGAGATTAAAAGCTGAAGGTAAGGCCACATGGCAGGGGTGGGGTCAGCCTCCTTCCTCTGTGCACTCCGACACTTAGAGGAAACTGAATACAAAAGCGTGACAGCACCAAGAAACCCCCGCTGGCCCTGGGTGAGTGTGGAGTCAAGTCAGCCCTGGCCATACCAGAGAGAGACGCTGCGAGGGACCCTGGGGGCTCAGGTGTGGCCCGGTGTGAAAACCTCAGCCTTTCTAGAATCGAGGTGCTGAAGGCTCCTCTTGTTCCCCGATGAGCCAGAAGTTGGCTCCAGGACCAAGGCGAGGCCCCCGCAGGGTCTGGATGGTGGGGCGCCCCTGCCCACGGCCCTGACAGCCCCCGTTGTCCTAGGCTGGGAGGGGGCAGGTATTCGGGACCTGGAAAGGTGTCCTCGGGACAGGTCAGCTTCGGGGAGGTCCTGGCAGCTGAGCACCCGCCAGGCCTGGAGACAAAGGCGTGCAAATGAAACCAGCTCCCGGGTCCACCGCGGGTGCCCAGGCAAACCGGGCACTGAGCTTGGGAAGCCAGGTGCCCCTCGGGGCGCCTCTTTTCCTTGGGAACACAGCAAAGCAGACAAACCGAATTTCATGCTGCATTCTCTGCAGACGTCTTAAGCTGCCCCTTGGGTCTTCCCAGGGACCACCCCAAGGCCCCAGCTCCCCCTCCACCCCTGCAGGTCACACATCTCCACCCACTCCCATGACAGGCCCTGTGTCTGCTGAGGTGGCCATTTGCTCCTGGCACCTTTCTCCTGCAGGGAACTCTCCCACCGTCCCTGGAACTCCAGCTGGCCCTCAGACGACACCTCCACCGCCCAGCCTCACCCTGGGACACCCAGTCCTCTGCCCCCATGCCCCACACATCTCCCTCCACCAGAGTCCCCACCTTTCCCCTGGACTCCTCCGGCCAGCCAAGGCCCAGCACCTCTGAGTTCTGAGCCTCCTACCTGGATTCCCCTTCCGCCTGGCAGTGACTCCCCTCAAGACCTAGGTCGGCACCCCCTCCTCCAGGAAGCCTTCCAGTTGTGCCCAGAAGCACCTCCCGCCTCTCCCCTTCATCTTAGATCCCTGCAGGGGGTAAAATGGTGATCTCCCTCCAAAAGACATGTCCGCCTAGAACCTGGGAATGTGACCTTATTTGGAAAAAGGGTCTTTGCAGATCTAATTACGGTAAGGATCTCAAGATGAGATCAGCCTGGATCTGGGGGGGGCCCTAAATCCAATGAGAAGTGCCCTTAGAAGGAAAGGAGACAACAAAGAGAAACATACAAGGCAGAAGGCCATGTGAAGATGAAGGCAGAGATTGGAGGGGTGCAGCTACGAGCCAAGGATTGCTGGCAACACCAGATGCTGGAGCGAGGCCTGGGACGTTTGCTCCCTTGCAGCCCCTCAGAAGGAACAACCCTGCCGACGCCTTGCTCTTGGACTTCCCACCTCCGTAACTGTGAGAGGGTAAAGTTCTGCTGTATGAAGCCACCTGGTGTGTGGCAATTTGTTACAGCAGCCCCAGGACACGGATACGAGTTCTTCTCCCACAGCCCCCGTCTTCCCCATCAGCTGAGATCTCACCTTCGTCTCCTCCCAGGCTGCGGGCTCCCCAACAGCGTGGATGCTGCTTGATTCGCAGCAATAATATCTCAATAAACAAAAAGTAAAGGAGTTCAAGGATGAAAGCCCAGGTTCTTCTAGAAACCCTAGCCTTGCGGAGTGGCTACCTCATGCCCACAGCTGACACACGCTTCTCTCTTCTCTCTCACACGTGGTGCCATCCTGTACCACGTCCAGGAACATCACAACGTCTGGAGAAGGAACGAGAAGTCGGCTAGGTTCAACATCGCTCCTTCTGGGACGCGCCTCGCCCTCTCACCTGTTCCTCCTCCCACCATCCATGCCTGACTCATTCAGTGCAGGGACTGTCGTTACCTGAGCCCCGTCTGCTGCTCGCCAGTCTGTCAGGGGCTGGGGCCCCCTTACATATATGATCTGGTCCCAGCTTCCAGGGACTCCAGTCTGGAAGATGAGAGAGACCTATATGGGACGGTGCGAGACCCGCACTCAGCCTCCAAGCCACAGCGATGAGCAGCGGATCCAAGGTCCCCACGCTGGGTCCTCATTTGGCCGTTCCTACCACCTGGATGGCTCTTCCTCATCATAATCAGATGCCTGTATCCTGCCCATCCTTCAGGATTCAGATCCGACGCTCTCCCCTCCATACCTTCTCTACAGATCAGAGCCAAGGCTCTTCCGGCCCACACCACCCACCTTTTCGGGGGAAAGGGGGAGGGGACAGTGGCAGAATCTGATATTTTGTGCCAGGGGCATCCTTGGTACTCACTGGCTTCTCCCAGGGTTCTCCAACACGCTTAGTAAGTCCTTGAGCCTCACATCTCACCCACCCTGCCCAAGCCTTCTTTCAGCAAGAAGACCACCATCCACGGGCAAAGCTGAAGGCTAGCTGGGCTTCTTAGTAGATCACCGATTTCCTGTCCTGCAGGGTTACTCCTCCACTGAGGAATATATATATATTTTACAGCACCGTACCGGTTTTTGTTTATAAACACCAACTCTTGGGGGCCCTTAATAACTCACACACTAGTAAGTATCTAGCAATTGCCCTTAACAGTACCACAGTAGCATTCCCAGCGCCCACCAATAGCCTGGGTACTGGCATAGGGTGATTCAGCTCCCTACTCCCCACGGGGAACAGGAGAGCCATGCACAGGCCAGGCAAAACCTGGTGATCCTGGGGCTGCTAGCATGTGCTGGGCCTTGGCTCTCTTGCCCTGCGACCTTCCCCAGCCCTGAGGGGAGACGCCTGATTCCCCTCCATTGCCCACACCCCACAGGGCCCATGCCTGCTTCTCCCACTCAGGCGGCAGGCTCACCTCCACAAGCCACCGACTCCAGCGTCAGCAAGCCTCTTGAGGAGAGCAAGAGGTGGGGGCGATGGGCCCAGGATGGGTAAGAATCAAGGTGCATACAGGTTCGCTGGCTTCTCGCTCTGCCTCAAAGCCAGCTTTCTGCAATGACCCGCCATGGTTCATTTGCCACTGGGTCTCTCACCCACTCGTTCTGCGACCCCTCTCCCAAGGGTGTATATTCAACCTTCAACCGATAGGAAGTTCATCCATCCTTGCAAACCTAATGAAACCAGAAAGCTCAGGGCTGGGGCCCAGATGTGTAAAGATGATAGATGTGCTTCCTCAAGGGACAAGTTAGACCATTGTGATAAGAGACCCCCAAAGGGAGTAGCTTAAACCAGGTGGTTGATTCTTCTTCCCCATCGGAGCCCAGGTAGGCAATGCAGGATGAATCTGGAGGCGTGATGCAACTGGTGACCCAGGCTCGCCCACCTCCCGAGGGTGGCCCTTGGTCTACAAGGCCTGAGCTGACTCACATCCCAGCCTGTGGACAGGGGAGAGGGAGGGGAGAGCTCACTGCATTCCTTTCAGAGGCAGGACGCGGCCACTGCACACATCGCCTCTGCTCCCAGGGCTGTCACGCTGCACGGTCCAAGTCCACACGTCACGTGTGTTCCACGCACCCCTGAGACACAACTGCCGACCGGTGACGGCCTGCCGGCCAGGGTACCATGTGGCCAGACCCCACCACAAGTATACCGGGCAGCCTCAAACTTCTCCCTACAGATGAAAACAGCAGTTCTCCACGTGTGGGTTCAGGAGGGCAGAGGGTTCAAAATTACTTTCACGATAACACTGAGACGTTATTTGCCTGTTTTTTCCTCTCATCCTCTCCCGAGCATCTGGTGGAATTTTCCAGAGGCTACGTGAAATGGGATGATATCGTCACTTCTGATAGCTAATAGAATATATGCTTCTATATTCTTGCGTTTAAAATGTTTTCTCCATTTTAATTTCTCATGCAGTAAATATCAATAGATGAAACCCACATCAACAAAATCTCTTTGGAGTCTTCCATAACTTTTAGAATGCGAATGCGCCCCAAGACCAAAACATTACGAACTGCTGACCTAGAAGATAAAAAACAGATCTCGGGCGGGCAGCTAGCTGGAATAGATGCTACAACGGGCAACCTACAAGATTCCTCAGGCCCAGCCCTGGCTGCCGGCTCACGGATTCATGCACCCAGCTGGGAGTTCAGAGTCTGGCTCTTGGAAATTTGGGAACAGATATATTCCTTACCGGTTAGGATCCTAGTTGCTGCAACAGTGATTCAGTGTCAGGCCTGGAGCTCAGTGCTCTACCTGCATTGCGTCATTAAATCCTCACATGGGTCCTATAGCCTTGGGGCCCAGTGGAAGTACACTTCCTCCAGCAAAAGGCAGAGCTGGGCTCCGTTCGGGGCTTGACACTTTTGAATTGTGCCACTTCGTTTTGCAGATTACTCCGACCTCAGTCTTCTCATCTTTAAAATGGGGATGATGCCCCAGTGCCTTGTCAGTCCGGAGGAGTAACCAGGAATTCCAGAAAGCAGTTTGCACAGGGTTAATACTGCAGTTCCTGAAATGGTCAGTCCCAGCCAGGCACAGGGTAGGTGGATGAGGAGAGGGGAGAAATACCACTCCCCGGCTCACCAGCTTTCCATGCCTCCCCAGGGCTCACTCTGGCATTCAAGGCCCTCCGTACACGGCCTCAACCCACATTACAAGAGAGCTTTCTGTCCCACTTTTGAACTCTGCTAAGTCTGACTTTCCCAAGCAAGGTCTTTCTCTGAAGAGCAAGCCCTGCTCTGTCAGCGACACGATCACGTTGTCTGGGGACGGGAGGCCGGAAGCAGGCCCCTTAACCACACTCTCCCCAAAGAGCATTTGTAAACACATGCCTGCTTTATAACATCAGCACACAGAACATGTTTTCCTACTTAACAGGAAATGCAGCCGAATGGCTGGGTTCCCCCACTGTGGCCCCAGCCCTGACCTGCATGCGGCACATGCATCTAGGACGAGGCCAGTGACCAAGGGGGCGGGGGGCGGGGGGTGACCGAGCCCGCTGGTTTGCACAAGTTCCCAGCATTCGCACATGTTCGGAGCCCCCTGTCCCCCTGTACTGGCCAGGGAAAGGGTCCCACCTCTTCCCACCCCCTGCCTCTGTCCCCTGGCAGCCTGCCTGTTCACGCTGGAGGGCTGCAGTACTTTCCCTGAGACTGGAGTCAGACGGAATCATAGGCAAAGAAATGCATTTCTAACCGCTCAAGCCCTTTCACTGTCACAAGATCTTGAATGTCAACACTGACCACGCAGGGAAGCCCAAGGGCTATTGTCAGGAGCCGCAGCCAAGCCTCAGAGTGACACAATTGTACCAGAACCCTGACCGGTCTAAGGAATTTTTTTAAAAAAATCCCCTCCTCCTTATTTCCCTGGGGGAGGGGTCTCCGCAAGGTAGGCGTGGCTGCGCCATTCATGGTTGCGGGGGACCGAGGCCCCACACGGAGCCTAGGCGCTCCGCGGCCGCTGATTGGGCCTCGCCGCCGGCGGCTCAGCCAATCCGCTGTCTGGGAAGCTGGCCATTCATGAAAGCGGTTGCGGAGAGGAAGCGGGGGCGGGGAAGCACCGGGTTATCGGTGTGCCTAGCGGTCCCCCATTAGGGCGGCGGGCCTTCAGTCCTGGCCCTCCCGCGGCATGCATGGCGCGGGTCCCTTGCAGGGGAGACCCAGCTAGAGGCTCAGGAACAGGCCCGGCTTTCTGGAAGTGCCTCCCGGGCAAGGCCTGGCAGCCAAAGCCTGCCTCCTTCAGTCAACTGTGGCCATGAAGTCATTTTTTTCCCCCTGCTGATTGAAATCATCTGTTTTCAGTTCCCTGACAATTTCATTGAGTTCCCTCTGAGGCTGGGGCCCCTCGGCTGCACAGTCCGGATCTGTAGCTGTGGCCCAGACCCACACAATTTCATCTTCTTGGATTTACATGGGCTGTGGTTTCCAGAGACCCAGTGAAAGAAGCACTTGTGTGAGCGATAGTGGGCTTTAGCAGCCCTGGCTTCAGCGGGGATGCTTCTAAAAGGGCTGTTTGCCGGCCTGGCCACGGTCCCCCAGCCCTGGCCCTTCAGATTCCAGGGGCCCCAGATGACAGCGTGGCCAAAGAGAGGTCCAGAACACCACACATCTGCTCTCTGAAAAGGGAAATGGCCAAGTGGAATGCCGGCCTCATCCTCCTGCAGGATGAGCCCCTCATTTCCTCTTGTGATACAGAGGCTTAAACATCACACTCATGGGTTGAGTTATATTGTGGGAGTGGCTGTTCAGCACTTGGGGGGAGGGGCAGCGTCTGCTTTGGCGCTTACCCGTGCAGGAGCATGCTGACTGTGCCCTGACTCCACCCCCGGCCTCCTCTCTGAGCCTCAGTGTTCTCTTCTGTAAAATGGGCATAAGAATACCTAGCCCTCGGCCACTGCGAGCATCCAGTAAAATAAGCAATGCAAGGACCCGGCACGTGGTAAAACTCTGTCGCTGACATGGGCTGTTGGTGTGAGGTCAGCGGTGACTAACTTAGAGGGCAAAAAAGGGAGGCAAATTCCATTTCCGGGCACCAGAATCGAGACACAGAGCTGGCAGAGAGCAGTGGGCTCTGGAGCCCTGGAGACAGCCCTTCTCAAGCTGCTCACACCCTCAACGAGATGCAGGAGCCACTGGGAAGCATGAGCACGAGGGGAATTTTTCTCAATGGAAAGATTTCTTCATAGCAAGTGTTTTGCAAACCCCTCCTGGGCTGTTGATAATGAATCTTGGCTTCTTGACTTCCAAGTGTGTTACATAAGCCTAAGAGGTTGGTCAAAAAAAAAAAAAAAAAAAGTATGTAGCTCGAGATAGCAGGTGGGCAGGTTCTGCAGCTGTTCAAACTTTCAGCCACCTGCCCAGGCTGAGAGGGCTCCCCGCTTCGGGCCTGTCAGGACCGGGCTGGGGAATGTGAGGCATGAAATCTGGGAAAGGGATGCCAGAGAAGCCAGGCCTGCAGAGCAGGCTGAGGGCGGGCCTCTCACAGGCCTTTCTAAGTAGCTAGTGCCTCTCCCCCATGCAGCACCCCAGATTTCACCCCAGCAGCTTCCACATTTGAGGTGGGCAGAGAAGGGTGCCCACACCCACCCCATGCCCATCATGATTGGCTCTGCAGCACCCATGCAGCAAGAGGGCATGGGGAAACCAAGGCCTGGGGATGGGCGGGGTGATGGTCATCCTCCGAGGCTGGTCCCTCCAGAGGCCATGTGAAGAGCAAGTAAAGGAAGCAGAAGAGGAGCTGGGCTGAGTGGGGAAGCCAGATTTCACCACTTCTCACTTCTGCTCTGGGCTGAATGGGCTTCTCTTCTCATCTGTTTCCTTAAACTACAGGTGTTGGGGGTAGAAAGGCCTGTGGGTTTCCTAATCTGGCTCTTGTTCCAGCTTTGGCAATGCAGATAAAACTGACAGAGACTCAGTGACCTATTTTAATGTGGGGTCAGAGGCCTGGTTAAGCCCTGGGTAACTTCAGACTGGCCACTTATCTCCCTGGGCCTATCTTAATCATGTGCAAAATGGTGACCATAGTGGACGCTCAGCAAGCAGCCAGTGGAAACAGGTTGGAAAAACCTTAAAGGCCATGCAAATATTGGGTATTTTAGATTGTTATAGCATGTGACATGGCATTCAGAAATTGTCAGCATAACTAGAAAGTGTATTGGTAGGTCATGCTGCAGTAACAAACAGCCCCCCAGATCTCGATGATTTAAATCAGGGTCAGCAATAGGTTTCTGTAAAGGGCCACATAGTAAATACTTTAGGCTTTGTGGGCCATACAGTCTCTGTTGCAACTCCTCCACAATTATTGTAGCACAAAAGCAGCTTCAGACAGAACATAAATGTGTTCCAATAAAACTTTATTTACAAAAACAGACGGTGAGCCCAGATTTGGCCTAAGGCCTGTAGTTTGCTGATTCTTGGCTTAAAATGACAAAGACTTATTTTTCACTTGTGCCACACCTCTAAGGTGGAGTGGGGCCTGTGCAGTACATGCTCCAGGGACCCAAGGGATGGAGGGTCCATCTCCAACCACACTTCCACCATCACTGAGACCAGACTCGTGTGCTGGTTTTAAAAAAAATCTGCTCAAGTTTCATTGGCCAAGCAAGTCGCTCAGCCACACCTGACTTGAAGGGGGATGAGAAGAACAATCATTTTCCCAGAAAGCAGGGAGCTGAGAATCTTTGGTCTTACCTCCAGACTAGGAAACCTCGATTCCGGTTCCCTCCTCTGCTACCAGCTGACTCTGTGACTCTTTCAGGTCCCCTCCTGTCTCTGGTCCCCAGAGCTGTGTTTTCTAGTTCCCTCTCAGGCCTGGGAGCAGCACCACCACCACGGACACCACTTTTCCAGGCAAGGGACAATGATTTCATTTCTGCTGCACATCTAAGAAGAAAAGGCAAGGTGTCAGCCAAGGTGTTTATGTCCCCAAAGTCTTATGTTGAAGCCCTTCCCCCTAAAATGACCGTATTACAAGGTGGGGCCATTGGGAGGTGTTAGGGTTAGATGAGGTCATGAGGCTGGGGCTCCCCTGACAGGATTAGTGCCCTTTTAAGGAGAATCTACCTCTACCTACCTAACTCTGAGTCTGCTTTCAGAGGAGGACACACATCCCAGGCCCAATCACGCCCAGCATCTGCCTCAGAAGCATTGTGGCAGCTTGGAAAAGCCAGTGGAAGCCTGCTTGTGTGTGCAAGCACTCTGCACGCCTGTGCTGGGCCTCGTCCCAGCCCACCCTGGCCATGTGGGGTACAGGTCCCCTCGGGGAGCAGCAGGACCTCTGGTAGGTCTGGAGGGCCCCCCCCCCCGTTCCTTTGCCTCCAAAGGCGAACCCTCTGGTTTTGAAGATTTGCAGACTCCTCCAGGGTTCCCTGCAGGAGCTCTCCCACAGCTCCCCAATCCCCTTGATAGATGGAATCATGGAAAGTCAACTTATAGTTCAAAATGGAGGAGAATGATAAAGAAAGGTGCCTTTTGGAGTTTGAAGAGATTCTCTTTGGGAAATTTGGATTGGGGAGGGTGTGGGAAAATCACAGAAATCAGTATCTAACGGGCCTGCGGCGACCCTTCTCGCCAAGAGTAAACTCTTATAAAGAGGAAAAGCTCTGTGAGTGGAAGTGGAAATTCTAAACATAGAACCCAGGAGGTAGGGAAGTGAAAATCTTTCTTCATGTTCCCCCGGCCCTCATGGTTCCTACCCCGCCGCCCCCCGCCTGCATCTCAACCCCATCTCTTTCGCTGCTGACTTTTGGGGGTGGGCTGAATGCACCAGAGGAGAGAGGGCGGTCAGAACACAGATGCTGCACCTTTTCTGGGAAGGATTGCGTCAACTTGTAGCCCAGTGAAGATAGCCAGCGGGCACCAGCTGTGGGGCCCGAGTGCAGACGCGGGGGGCGCAGGTCAGTGGCTCGATGGTCAGCGTGGGCGGCAGCTGTTCCAGGGACCCAGCGAGCTGCCACTCAGAGGAGAAAAGCCGGCTGCCCGTTTCCTTTTCTTGGGCACTGAAAGGCCTGGGCCATGGCCCCGGGCCCTGTGTGTCACTGTGGGCGTTGGGAGATGGTCTGTCCCCAGCACAAACTGGGCTTGTGGCTTTCGGGAAGAGCGGGGCTGTCATGTGATTTGCTCAGTTCAGCACAAAGCTCCCGGCACAGCGGGGCCTGTTCATCAAAGGCAGCAGAGGAAATGCCCTGAGGCCTGAGCTAATGCAAGGCGACTCCATGGTCTGGCCACAGTGATGGCCTGCTGTCCGCTCCCGGGCCAACTCGGCGCTGGGGCAGCCTCTCTGCTCCCAGCCCCGCCTGCCAACAGAGGCAGAATTCTGCATGCCTCCAGGTCAGGTGTTTCTGACAGCTTTTCCTGCCCGAGTCAGAGGGCAGGACGGCATGGGGTCATCTGAGCCTCAGCTCCTAAAGCTCGTCTCCAAAAATAGGCCTTTCTTCCTGTGTCCAGGGCTCCGCCACGGGCCCTGCAGGAAAATGTACATTTCCAAGGCGGATGGAGCATCTGGAAACTGCAGCTGGCCCCATGCTCCTGGGTCAGGCCACAACCAAGAGTCACAGGGCCCTGGGGTGACACCTGGCCCTCGCTTCCTCGGGGCTCCTGTCCCCTTCACTGGGTGAAGGATGTACATTTTTGGAGCTTGAGTCAGGGCAGAATCTGGATGTGTTGGGACCAGCAGGTGGGCACCCCAGGGACAGCTCCTCTGCCATGACCCAGGCGAACCTCCCAGAACCTTCTCTTCCACTTCTCTGGGAGCCTGTGGCCACCCAGCCCAGCTATGGAGCCTGGGCCACTGCCCTGGGAAGGCCGTCCTCCCTGCGAGAATTGTGCGGCTGCCCGGGCATGAGTCACGGCCCGCTCTCGGCAGCGCCCTGCGGATTCAGAAGCTGGAGCCCGTTTCCTGCAGATAAGTGCTAAGTGCAGGGGGACCTGGCAGGGGAGGGGCCACACGGGGAGACAGCGCTTCCTTCAAAGCCCCCCAAGCGCTAATTAGCAATTCCAAGCATAGTTTCAACAGCATTTAGGGATTTCCTCATCCAAATAAACTTCCTCCCATGTTATCTTCATTTTTGGCATCTGATCGGGTCCTTTTTCAGGCTCATTTATTTATTTTTTTCTCTCCAAGACTCAGGGTGAGCCGCGCTTAGCCCCGCCGCGGGAGGATGGGCAGGTGACGATGCAGGAGTGGTTTTCTTTTGTTTTGTTTTGTTTTTGCGGTACGCGGGCCTCTCACCGTTGTGGCCTCTCCCGTTACGGAGCACAGGCTCCGGACGCGCAGGCTCAGCGGCCACGGCTCACGGGCCCAGCCGCTCCGCGGCACGTGGGATCTTCCCGGACCGGGGCACGAACCCGTGTCCCCTGCCTCGGCGGGCGGACTCTCAACCACTGCGCCACCAGGGAAGCCCATGCAGGAGTGTTTTGAAGCATGGCCAGAGGGGCCACGGGACCCCATTCTTCCCCGCCTCCCATGCAGGGCCCGCCTGGGCTTCTCCTCCCTGGCAAGCAAGGCACATGTTTCAGTCCCATATCTGCTCTGGGCGGTTGTAGAGGATGCCTGGCTTTGTGGCCGATGGGGCACCTGATCCAGGGCCAGGCCACCCCTCCCGGCCTGGGTGCGCCCGTCCACTCTGCAAACCCCAGGCCCTCAGGTGAATGTCCACTGAAGCTGGCCAGGACGAGTCCTGGGGGCCTCTGGGCTAGCCTGGGGACACGTGAGGGGACTTCCACTTGGGCCCCCCTGGGATCACTGAGTGATGCAGGAGACAAAAGCTTGGGCTGGAAAGATTGTTCATGGCCACTGCCTTCTGGAAACGAGCCCTTTGCTCGGAGCCGTGGGGGTGCAGCCCCCGGCCAGGCAGTGAGGCCGCTTTGTGCACCGCGTCTCCAGGCATCCCGGCCGTTGCTACCTGCTGCTCCGCACAGGCCTCTGATGGCGAATTTTAGGCACAATAGGTGATTTCCTGATGGATCTGCTGATGCCAGGAGCTGACAGGCATCTCCAGGACTGAGATGAAACCAGATAAGACAAGTTCTGTTTGGGGCTGGATGATTCGTGAGGATATGAGGTAGCGGTTGCTCATGGAAGTGGGATGGTTACATGGTATCTGGGGGGAAACGGTGTCCCTGGAAGGCCCCCATCCGCGCTTCTGGAGACGGCTGAGCGGGGCCGGCCAGGGTGGCATTGCCTTACCTCTGGGAGGGACAGGCTGCCCGCTCCGGGCGCTGCTCCGGATGCCAGCCAGGGTGCATTTGGGGTCCTCTGTCCAAGGGACAGTTGTTCAGGCTGGACCCCAGCTCATGTGCCACCATAGCAGGGGGATTACGGTGACCCAGGGCTGTCCGGGGGGGAGCCGGGAAACCCAGTACTCACAGCCCAGCAGGAGGCAAGCGGAGGAGAAAAGAAGGAAGGAAGGGGCAGATGGACAGACAGACAGATAATGTGTGGATAGACAGCAAGGAGGGAGGGAGGGAGGGAGCGAGGAAGGAAGCAAGCCAGGCAGCACCAGACTGATTTAAATGTATAGTTTTGTAGGGCATTTCCTTTTTTTTTTTTTTGAGAGAGAAGAAAGGAAGAAACTAAACAGAAGTAAATTTGGAAACCCTCTGATTGCTGCAGTTCCGCTGGCAGTCTAGAAAGCCTGCTTCTCAAGCAGACAAGGGGGCTGGCCCATCCTGAGAGGTAGCAGCTACGCAGAGGCCCAGCCCGCGAGGCTACAGGAGAGGGCCACCCTGCCATTCTCTGCCCCACCTCCAGGCGGCCCCGGGCCCCTCTCTGGCCACAAGCTCCTCTCAGTGGAGGACTGACCAGCCTCGTGTGCAACCCCAGCCCCCGCCAGCCTCAGCCCCTCACACAACCCCAAACCCCAAACAAGAACAACGACGACGACAATAATAATAACAGACACTGCAGGTAAGGCATGATGCCGTGTGCCAGACCCCGGGCTGAGCCCCTTACACGTGTCCAGGAAGGACAGCAGGACATCGAGGCAGAAATGGAGGCTGGCAGGGCTTCGGGGGGATGGACCGAGGTGGGGAGGAGGGTGGGGAGCCATTTAAAGGGGGTTTTGAAGACATTTTCTGTGTCAGGCTCATTACCTCCTACAATCAGTATTACTGATCAGCTGCCCAGTGTTCCTCTCTCTGCTAACAGAACAGAGCTTTTGTCCAGGATGGTGAACAGCTAAAATGTTCTGCTTCCCAGTTTCCCTTGCCGTCAGGGTGGACACAAGCCGCAGCTTTGGCCAATGAAAAGCCAAAATCTGCCAGGGGTCCCCAGGCAAAGCTTTGCCTGCCTCATCTAGACACTGCTCCTTCTTCCACATTGTTCTTCCTGCAAGGAAAGCTGAAATTACACCTGGACGCACAGCAGCCATGTTGCCACCTTGAGGATAAAGGCTACACCATGCCAAGGATGGTGAGGCAGGAAGGCGGAAAGAGCCTGGACCAGTGGTGGCCGGGAGGGGCTGTCACACCTGCCCTGAACTGCCAGCCCCTGCTAGACAAAGAAACCACCTGTTTAAGCTGCTGTGGTGTGGTTCCTGTTACCTGCATGCAAATGTGCCCCTTTGCGGTACGGCCGTCAGTGAAAGTCAAAGGCACATCATTATACATCATTATAATCCTTCCAGATAAACCAGGGTCAGGCCACCCCAAAGTCACAGAGGCCTTAGGGGCTGAGGCTCCTTCTTTCCAGCAGCTCCCCTGATTGAGGGGTCCCACAGGGAAGGCCAGAGGCAGAGGTCCC
Organism: Physeter macrocephalus; assembly: GCF_002837175.3. Lineage (NCBI taxonomy): Eukaryota > Metazoa > Chordata > Mammalia > Artiodactyla > Physeteridae > Physeter > Physeter macrocephalus. The sequence continues at coordinate 127,436 of NC_041231.1, read as the reverse complement.
CACCCACTGTTGCAGGAATGCCAACATCTGGGCAGGGGGCAGAGCTGAAAGCTGAGTGTAAGCCAATGGCAGGTTGTCCCTGGTGCCACCTGCCTGAGGGGAACGAGAGCAGGTCCCCCAAGAGGGAGGCTGCATGGAGCCCCGGCCACATGGAGCTCTCTGCTGCAGCCAGTCTCCCTTAGCACTTCTCCTTGCCCCTCTGGGGTGGCCTGGGTTATGGTCTGTGGCTACTCAGGTCACCTTCTCCTGTAGACGCAGCCCCCTCCCTGCCCAGATGACTCTGAACGTGGCCCTTAAGTTTCCACCAGCCTGTTTACTCTGGCACCCTCTGCCAGCGATGGGCACGTCCTAGGTTATTTTGGAATCACCTAATCGCCTCCTTATAGAGCATGTTCTTTGAGGGTGGCCTCAATACCTCCTCCTCCAGGAAGCCCTCACAAAGCCCCCAAGTCTGGGTTCAAGGTCCTCTCTGCTGGGCTTTGAAAGCTCAGGCACTTAGTCCTGACTCACTGAACTGTGACTGATGGATTCCCTGTTTATCTCCCCAACGAGGCTGAAAGATTTGGGGGGCGAGTCTGTGACTGTCTTACTGACTTAAGGAATCTCCAGTATCCATCGAAACACCTGAGCCCCATTAGACATTCAGGAAATATTTGCTACAAGAAAGGACTACAAAGAGGGAGAAACACCATCAACACAGAGAGAGGAGAAGGAGGCAGGCAGGCTGCCAACCACGGGCTCTGAAGGCAGGAGGGCACTGACTCAGGGCTGCTGAGCCCCCTCCCCCAGGAGCCATCCCCCCCCCCCCCCCGCCATGAACTCTCAGCCTCAGTGGGTGGGCCGCGCTCCTCCCCAGAGAGCACAGCGAGGGAGTGGAGAGGGGACAGGGGTCCGGGGAGCTGGATGTGAGACAAGCCACCGCTGCTGCTGGTATGTGTATCACAGCCTGAGCACTGCCTGCTCCTCCTGGCAGCCCAGCCTGCTCAGAGCAAGTACCCCCCAGGCCCTCTCCCTTCCTGCCTGGGTCTCCCCTCCAGCTCCGTGCCTGGGTACCCTGGCCGGCTCATCTCTTGGCCTTCCTCTCTGTCGCCCCACATCACTCGCTCCCGGATTTGGGAAGAACGGCCCCTCTGGTTGGGCTTGGGCCCGGTTTGCCTGCCCCTCCCATGTGCCCATCTGGTCCTCTGCCCCAGCTAGCCTGGAACCCCAGAGCTGGCCCACAGGGGGGCCCAGCAATGCCAACAGGGCCAGCGGATCTGGGAGACCCTCAAGGGGACCCTCCCAGTCTGTGTCTGCCCCCAAGGGTGCCTGTTTCATCTGGTATCGCAGAATTAGGTTTGAAGTCTTACCTGATTCTGGAGGTCCTCTGGACCTGTCTGTCCCCTGCTTGCTGCATGAAAATCCCCTACCTGGAGTCCCAAAATCAGATGGATGAGGCGCCTCAGCTCTCCTTCCCAGCTTTCCCAACAGCCCTTCAGAAGCTATACACATACACACACGCACACACTCACACGCACACGCACACGTGCACACACATGCTCACATATACGCACGTCCACACGTGCACTCAGTCCCACCTGGGGCAAAGGTCTCTGCAATCAGGACAAAGCACCTGCTGAGACAAACCAAGTTTGCCTTCCTTTGTAACGGGGGACATGATTTACATATAAACTGTGCTTCTCAATCCCATGAAAATGCATTCTCTGAGTTTATGATCTTCTTTGCAGTCTAAACACTATTGATTTGCTGAGCAGATTTTCATTAATAGAGCAAAAGAAATTCAGCGCTCCCTGGGCTGAAGGATCCTCGGTCCTTCACGAGCGAAGCCTGGATTGGTGACATTAACCTTTGGCGTTCGAGATGTCACGGTCCCATGAAGTAAGGACCCCGTAACTCCATTGGCACTTTATGGGGGTGGCCCCAGTTGGCACAGCGCTGCTCCGACTTGAATTACCTGGGGACCCTGGAACACGGAGGTTCCGATGCGGTGGGTGTGGTGCAGGGCCCGGCAACTGCATTGCCATGAACTCCCAGGTGGTGCCCCAGCTACCGCTGGCCCTGGGTCACACGCCCCACCTGGAAACAACGCCTTGCCGCAGTTTGGAAATTGACTAACTCAGGAAAAAAGGGTGAGCCCCGTGCATAGACGCGTTCAGGGCAGGATGGGTGGCCCCCATGTCATCTTCAAGCACAGCCCGTGGGGCTCGGTGTAGACAAGCCGCCATGAAATACCAGCTCAAGGGACATCAGTGATGCTGGGGTAGGAGCTGGCGGCTCTGAGGCCAAGGTCGCCAGAAGGACATTCCTGGGGTCCTGTGGACAGGTGCCCCAGCAGAGAGCATTGGAGGAGGCCGTGTCCCGGGGGTCAGCCCCCAGCAGTGTCTGGTGACAAGACAGACACCATCCCTGCACTTTCCCAGGAGAGGAAGCCGGCGTGAGCAGACCGCAGAGCCAGACACACACGCAAACTGCCTGGATCGCTGCTGGGAAGGGGGAAAAAAGGTCCTCAGAGAGCCGGGGTCTCAGAAGCCTTGTCTGTCATGCCTAGCCCATGGGTACCACCTGGGGGGGGACGATCGCTCAGACTCACTGCCACCTCTCCTTTGAGACCGCTGACTTGGGAGAAAAGCAAGGATGCCAGTGTTGGATCCTTCTACACAGAGGCCAGAGCCAAAATCAACACTGGTTCTCTACCGCTGAGGTTCGGCCCGTGTTACACAAATGGGCTGCTTGCCCTGATGGCCAGGCCAGGAACTCAGGAATGCTGGAGTGTCCGTGTTTGTTACTCTAAGCGCCTTGCAAAGAAGCCAGGTCACTCCCGGCTCCGGGGCCAGAGACCCGAGGCCCAATTCCAGCACCTTTTCCAGCTTGGGACCTGCCTCAGTTTCCTGTCTCGTCATTTGGGAACCACAGTCCCACCCCCCTCGAGGCTTGTTCTGAGAGATGAACATCATGGTATATTGACCATAACACAAAGACGTATCCGTACATCCTAGGCAAAAAGGAACACGTATCCACACCCCCAAAGTCCCAAATCGCCAAACTTCCCTGATCAAGAAACTCCTGACGTGCTTAGGACCAGACCGGTTCCCTTGCTCCACCCCTACTGCGAGGGGAAACCTGCGTTTTTACAAAGCCCCCGGTGATTTGCATGGGAAGAGAATTTGGGGGCCAGGCCTTCAGGATTCAGCCATCCAGCGGAAAAGCAGAGCCTGAAACACCCACCAGCCTGGACTGAGCACAAAACGAATCAAGGTGTCAGGAAATTTGAGGGCAGGCAGTGTCCTCTGGGGATAAGATGGCCACAGGGCCCCTTGGGGACCAGGAGGCGGGCGTCCTGGGCCTCCCTCCCAGCAGACCCAAGTCTGCCCACGCCATGCAGGCTGACGTGTGAACACAGAAGGACTGCTCCGAGGGTGCGGTGAAGAGAAGGTGGGCTTTGACCGCAGGCAGACCTTGGTTTAAAACCTGTCACTCCTAGCTGTGTGGCCTCGGGCACGTCCTGGACCCTCTTGTTACTCCAGGGTGGTCCTCGGAGCCAACAGCAGCATCCACACCGCAGGGGCTTACTAGGATCCCAGGCTCCTCCCGAGACCTCCTGAGCCAGGATCTGCACTTTAGCAGGCTCTCCAGGGCATCCTTAGGCACTTGAAAACTTGGTAAGCATGGTCTTCAGCTCTCTAAGCCTCGTTACCCTCAGCTGCAAAAAGGGAAAATACTCTATGTCAGGAAGCGTCCCCGCAGCTCTACGTAACATAAAGGCTGTCTCTAAGTAGCCTAAACAATTCAAGACATGTGCTGGCTGCTGAAACTAGAGCCCAGGGCCTGGCAGGAATCAGGGCCAGTGTAGCCCAGGGCAGCACACCTGCCCCTCTAGAGGAGTCCTGACTATGCCCTGTGATTTCGCTGTTAGCCTGGGTGCAAGGTGGCTGCAGCTCACCATGCCCCAAATCTGCACAAGGAACCTCCAGAAGGAGAGAGGGGAGCTGTCTCCTCCCAAGGCTCTCAATTAAGAGATAGGGAATGCTTTCTCCCAAAAATCTCCATGAACGTTTATCTTGCATCTCACTGGTCTATACCAGGCTGTGGTCGGTCATTGAACTGAGGCTTGGATTCCTGGACCCGGTGCTGGCAGAAGGAACAGATCACTCTCAGGTCCACCCGTGAAAACAAGATGGGATTGTCTGCTGTGACTCACATGTGAACTGCATGAACCCAAATCAGGACAGTTTACAGGAGGGAAATGCTGGTGGGTGGACCCCTGATGCTGGTCACTACAAGGTGGCCCTGCGCTGGGGCGTGGCAGCCCACTCAGCACAATCCCTGGATCCCTGGAACCTACTAAGTTCTCATAAAAGAGCGGCAAGTCCTAATCTTAGTCATTAAAAGGCACTGGTCGATGGGGTTTTCCAAATGCGGCCACTCTGATGTTTCTGGCCCCATGTGCTCATCCACACTCCACTAAGAGGTAAGGTCTGTTTTCCCCTCCCTTGAAAGTGGGTGGGATTTCTGTGATTGCCTTGCTGAACAGAACGTGGCAGATGTGAAGCTGCCTGACTTCCAAGGCTAGATCACAAGCAGTGATACACCTTCCTCCTGGTCCTTTCTCTGTGAGAACCATCACCTTTGGGACCCGGCCGCCATCTTGTAAGGAAGCACAGGCCACATGAGAGGCTGAATGTGGGTGCTGCACCAACGGCCTCAGAAAACTCTCAGCTGAGCCAGCAACAACTACCAGACAAGTACGTGTGTGCACCTTCTGCTCATTTCAGCCCCAAGTCTTTGAGTCTTCCGGCTGAGGTCTCAGATACGATGGTGTAAAAGTAAGCCATCACCACTGTGCCCTGTTGGAATACTTGACCCATAGAATCCATGAGCATAAAAAAACGATTGTCTCATGGCACTGTGGTGGGCAGATCAGTGATTCTCCAAAATGCTCACGTCCTAATCCCCACAACCTGTGAATGTGAATTTACATAGTAAAAGGGACTTGGCAGATGGGATTAAGGTTAAGAATCTTGAGATATGAAGATTATCCTGCACTAACCAATCAGGCACAGTTTAATCAGAAAAGGCCTTATAAGTGGGAGGCAGGAGGATCAGAATTAGTAGTAGGAGATTTGATGACGAAAACAAGAAGTTGGAGCCTTGCAAGGAAGGGGCAACACAGGTGGGCTCTAGAAGCTGAAAAAAGACAAGAAGACATTCTCCTCTGAAGCCTCCAGAAGGAACATAGCACTGCTGATACCCTGATTTTACATTTCTGAACTCCAGAAGTGTAAGAGAATAAATTTATGTTGTTTTAAGCCACTAAGTGTATGGTAATTTGTTACAACAGCAATAAGAAACTAATGCAGAAGGGTTTTGATAATACATTCTATTTTTCAAAATGGATGTAGGGTTCTTCAGATTTTCTGTTTCGTCTTATGTCAGTTTTGGCTAAGTTATATTTTTAAAGGAATTTTTCAGTTCTATCAAAGTTGGCAAACCTTTTGGCCTAAAGTTGTTCATAATATTCTTATATTATCCTTTTGATGTCTGTAGGATCTGTAGTGATAGCCCTTCTTTTCAGTCTGCCTTCACGTTTGTGATATGCTTTCTCTTTTTTCTTGATCAGTTTTGTTGATCTTTTCAAAGAAATAGACTTTAGCTCTCTCAATTTCCTCTATTATCTCTCTGCCGTGCGTGCGTTTCACTGGTTTCTGTTCTTATCTTTATTACTTCCTTCCATTTGCTTACCTTGGGTTTACTTTGCCCTTCCTTCTCCAGCTTTATATGGAGGAACTTTAGGTCATTGATTTTAGCCCTTTCTTCTTCTCTAATATAAGCATTTAAAGGTATAAGTTTCCACTTAAGCATTACTTTAGCTGCTTCCCACACATTTGAATATGTTTTTATTATTATTGAGGATTTCAAAACTTTTAACTTTATTGAGACGTATTTTATGGACCAGCATATGGTCTATCTTGGTGAATGTACAATGGCACTTGAAAAGAATGTATTCTGTAACTGTTGAAAGCATTCTCTGTAAATATCAATTTATAGGTCAGGGTGGAGATTTTTTAAATCTCCTATATGTTTATTTGGGGTTGTTTTCGGGGGGAGGATGGGGGTCTAGTTCTATCAATTATAGAGAGAGGGAAAGTTGAGTACTTTACTGTGTTGTCCAGTTATTTCTCCTTTTAATTTTGCCAATCTTTGTTCATGCATTTTTGAGGTTCTACTAGTAGGTGGATATGTATTTAAAAATGTTGTGACTTATCCTGTTCATTATTATACAGCATCCCTTTTTATCTCAATTATCACTCTTTATCTTGAAGTCTGTTTTACCTGATATTAATATAGTCACTCTAGCCTTCTTTCATTCTGTGCTTATGTTTAAAGCTCATTTCTTATGGGCTTAGAGTTGAGCATGTAATTGAGTCTTATTTTTCTATTCAGACAACTCCTTTTAATTAAAACGTTTGTACTATTACTATTTAGTGTAATTATTGAAATGGTCTATCATGTTAGTGTTTGCTTTCTATTTGTACCCTCTATTTTTTATTCTTTCATTTCCCCCTTTCTGCTTTTTTGGGACTATTTGAATACTTTTTAGTATTCCATATTTCACTTCTAAAATTTCCTTTTTGTTCACTTTTATATTTCTTACTTCTCTACTGAGGTTTATAAGTTTTTCAATCATTTTTTTCCTTCACCTCATTGACCATAATTATAATAGTTCTCTAAATTTTTTGTCTGGTAATTCCAACATCTGGGGGTTGGCATCTATTGATTATTAATGGGTCACGTTCTCCTGGTTCTTTGTGTGTCAAGTAATTTTGAATTATATTCTAGACATTGTAACTATTATGTTGTATTGACTCTGGGTTTTATTACGTTCCATGGAAGAATGTTGATTTTTTTTTTTTAAGCTGGCAATTAACCTGGTTAGACTCACACTGTAAGCTCTGCCTTGCCTCCTGTGGATGATGCTTAAAATTTCTGCTCAATTCTTTAAGCCTTTGCTCTGCTGTTCTCTTTCCTCTGTTTGTGTGGTCTGGGTCAGCATGAGATTTGTGTGGTTTCATTCACAGAATTCTTCTGCCCCTCACCCCCACTCTGGATTCTCTTCAATGGCAGGCATGGCTGCCTGGGCTCCTTCCCCTCGTTCCTCCAGCCGAAAAGGTGAGGATCCTCTCAGCATCTTAGCCACCGTGCCACGCCGCTCTGAGACTGCAGCCCACCTGGGAGGCAAAGTTATAAAAAGTGGAGACCTCACCTCTGTGTCATTGTCAACTCTCTAGACAAAGGGTTAGCAGTGCTGCTGGTCTTCCTCTTGCTGCCTGTGATAAAAGTAAGAGAATAGAGGCCAGCTAAAGAAAGGACTGCTAAATATAAAGGAACCAAGCCTTGCTGGATTTGAATATCAAACCATTTCTCATCACCAACTTCTCTGATATTCCCAGATTAAGAAAAGCCTTTAGAGCAAAGATCAAATTCAGGTTGAAGTTACAAGAGCCTTTGTTCAGATCTCAAAAGGCCTATGGTGGTGCTCCAGAGAACTGTGCAGCCAACAAGAGGGCCTCTAAGGATCTTAAGTGCGTGACTCACAAGTCCACTCCACGAAATAAAACATTATTCATAAATCTTCAGAGAGATTTCCCATGGCAGTGCCATAGGAAGCTCGGGGTAGAAAAGAGCTTATCTTGAAGAGATTTGTCTTGCCTTGTCTTGTCCAACAGAATGGGTTGTAAGTTGATTCATTAAAAAACCCACAAAGTTTTAAAAGAATTGTATCAACTCAGACTAACAGAGACAGAGACAGAACAAAACAAAAAGAGGTCTTTGGACCCTCAAACTTCTATGGGCAAGAGGTGAGCTGAGAAAAGGACACAACTGCTTTTCGTGGAAGAGGATGGTGGACTCAGAGGGCAGAACCCAGAGCTCAGAGAACAGAGCCTAAAGCCACAGTGATGCATCCCCAGGCAGTGGGACTGACCCCCCAAACAGACAACGTGCGCTCCGGCTGGATCTCAGAATTACTATGGACCGATGGCTCCCATCTTTCCCTTTTGTCAGTTGGGATTTCTATGCAGCTCTCCTCTGCCTGTGCCACCCCTCTCTTGGGGTGTGAGGACCAGATAACTCTCCAGATCCTGGTTGCTCCTTGTGGACTTGTATGGAGGAGCTGTGCTCAAGAAACTACATCTGAGCAGCACTGTTCACCTGGAGATGATGGTGAGCACAGGATCCTGAACCTTGAGCCTGATGCTGTGATGGAGTGAGAGTTGGGGGGAGGCAGACATCACAGGTGAAACGAGGAGGATACTTTGCATGTGGGAGGGATGTAAATTGTGGAGGCCAGAGGGCTGCCTCTGGCGTATCATACTGTCCCAAAATGACCACAGCAATACTTCCAAGCCCACCTCTTCTTCCAGAACCCTGCCATTCCCCATCACGAGGCAGAGTCCATTTCCCCTCGAAACTGTGACCGTCTTGAATAGATTGCGTCGGTAGTGAGGCTGGGTGACCTCCAAGTTCAGGTCATGAAAACCACACGGCTTCCGCCTCAATCTGTCCCATCCAGTGCTCACCGCTGGAATCCAGTCACCATGTTGTGAGGAAGCCTGAGGCACGTGAAGAGACCACATGTGGGTGTTCCAGCTGACAGCCCCAGCTGAGGGTTCAGCTGAGAGCCCCACATGAACTGCCAGAAGTGTGAGTGAGTGAGCCTTCCCTGCTAGGCCCTGTCCAAATTCCTGACCCACAGAACCCATGGGCCTAACAAATGGTGAGCTAAGTGTGGGTTCCTTGGTTATACAACCATAGGAACTAGAACAATGGTTTTGCAACAGATTCTACACCCCAAGTCACCGTTCTTGCATCGGAAAAGGGAAGCGGTCCTCAGAATCAAGAGCCTGGTGTAGCTGCAGGAGAAATCCAGTTCTTACCCGGGGCAGGAGGCATACCAAGAAAGACCACCTGGAGTTGAAGGCCAACCCTCAACTGGCCCGACCCTCCCCACGTCGTGGGAAGGGGATGGATGCTTTCCGGGGGTCCAAACCACACCCTCTATTCCTCTCCCCTGCACCAACTGGAGTCAAAAAATTCAGGGAAGGAGCACAGGCCAGCACATTCCTGGGGAGGTAAAGAAGAAGGGGGCCTTGGCTCTCTACAGATGCCTCTTCCAGCAGAGCATGGAAGAGCATCTCCCAGATGCTTGCATCAAATCAAAATCTGAGCCTTGGATCCAGCCTCTGCCGTCTTGCATCCTTTCTTTCCGTTCTCTGCCTCTGTTTCATTATTTGAATTTGAGTGTTATCTGCATCGTCTCTGCTCCACATCTGGTCCTCCACCTGGCAGCACCGGCATGGCCGGGCAGCTGGTTAGAAAGGTGGGACCCTTGCTAGACCCAAACCTGCTGACTCAGAATGTAACAAGACGCCCCGGGTGATTTGCAGGCTCCGCAGAGTTTGAGAAAGTCTGCTCTGCACTGACTCATCAGCAAATTCAGCTCCCTAGGGAAGCAGAGGGAAGCTCAGCCCCAGGGGGAAGCCAGAGCATGGACAACCTGCCCGGCAGTCACAGCAGGCACCTGGGGTGATGCCAGCCCCACACCCTAGAGGCCGGTGTCATCTGTGCACAGAGATGCCGAAGGGACCTCATGCAGCATCCAGCTCGGGGAAGGCCAATAGGATCATCTCACGAGCAAACCTGGTCAACGGGTGTTAGCCAGGCGTTGTGGGCTGAGGGTGAGTTGAGAAGGGAGTCTAGACTCTGCGGGGAAGAGTGCTGTGATAAATTAGTGATATCTGCCAGGGCTGGGTGGGGGGGCCAGGGGTGCCACGTGTGCCTTATTTGCTCTCCTGGCTAGAATGTGAGGTTAGTTTCCTGCCATTTAAGGCCTCTTTCTCTCTCCCTGCTGGAAGGGCTTCTAAGAGATGGTGCAGCTCATCAGCCCGCCTCTACACGTGCCAGTCAGCCATCCACCACTCCCGTATTCATGTGGATGAGACGAATATGGGGTCTGGCTTCCAGCCCTCCGTGGCCACCCTGGTTGCTCAGGGGCCAGGGAGGCTTCCAAGCCAGCAGTGTGGGTGCCCTCCCCCCAGTAGATTCACCGTCTGACTCACCCCCAGTTGGCCATGCCCTTTGCAGACTGCTCAACTGTCTATGGTGCAAGGTGTCCAGGTCTTAATAAGTCCGGTTTCAGTTACCTTCTGAACGTAAAAGCAAAGCAGCTGCCTGTCTTGGATCTGGAGATGCTGCAAAATCCTCTTTATCCCCAAGATGCCTGGTGCATGGTGGGAAAATCCCTCACCCCTCAGAGGGGGCAGCTGTTCTGGCTTTCAGAACCCCCTAGCTCAGACCTTCTCACCTGACCCCAAGCTGGGCAAGGAATGCTGTCCCCATTTCACAGATAAGCAAACCGAGGCTCTGAGAAACATTGGGAGCTGCTGGTCACACAGCGAATCAGAGACAGAGCTGGGGTGAGCTAAGAAAATCAGCCTCAGCCCTGTGTCCTGCACATGGGCCCAGGGCTCCCTCAGGGCACTGGGCGCCAGCGACAGAGCTGGGAGTGGGCACCGTCGGCAAAGGGAAACCTCCCCCAGCAACCCCAGAGGAGTACGTTGGCCCCATACCCTCCCACAGAAGCGCTTTTGGAAGCAAACCTGATGACCTCAGCACATTTTTTCCAAGCACACCCTTCCTCCCTCTCCCAAAATCTCAGTGTCTTTGGATCATTTCCCTCCGGAGAGGCCAAGGCAGGCCTGAGGGCCCCAGAAGGGGGCTCCCTCCCAGAGGCTGCTCTTAGCCTCCACCACCACCCCACCCCACCCCCCCAGCCACCGTGCTGGCCTGCTCAGCTGGGACACTAGGCAGGGAAACCACAAATAATTCGGCTGTTTAGGAGAACATCAGTCTGGGTTTCCACGGCAACACCCTCTGGAGCCAGCTGTCCCAGCAGCTGACAGCGCAGGGCCAGGCCAGCCCGCATCTCCAGTTGGAGCAGAGGAGATGGGTCCGCTCTGGTTTCTGAGATTCCAGAATCTCCAGGCTGGGGTCCTCCAAGAGGAGGCTGGGCTGGAGGATCTTGGAAACCCACCGGCCACGGGGTGAGGAGGGTGAGTGCCTGGGAGAGTGAAGTCAGAAATCGCAGAGCGACCCCACCCCCAGTCGTTACACATCTCCTCGGCGGGCTTTCGGGCGGGCACATGCCACGGGCGCCACCTGCGCATTCCCACCTCAGCTTCCTCACCCTGCAAGGTGAGTCCCGCTGCGGCCCCACTGGGCAGGTGGGCAGACAGGGGCCCAGCGGGAATCCGTGGCTCGCCTCTGGTTCCAGATCCTGTTTACCTGCTCATGTCTCAGTCTGTGGCTGCCCGCTCCCCCCGACCTGGCTCCCAGAGTGTGGGCCCCCCCCACCCCGGGGGCCTCTGCCTGGCCAGTCTTTAAAGGAGCAAAGGATGGGCTGCTGCCCCCAGGGGACCCCTCGGGATAACAGGAGCTGGTGTCTCCCGAGGGCTTGCTGTGCGATGCCCCGTTCGTGGTGCTTTTTATGTCCTGTCTCTTTCCTTCCCTGAGAGGGATGTGCTCTTCTTACCTATCCCGCTTAGGAGAAAAGGGGGGCTCAAGGAGGGGAAGGGGGTTGTCCAGAGTCACACAGCTCCTAAGTGGTGGGGCCCAGGTGAGACAGGCAGGGACCCGGGACCCTTGGCTGCAGTGCTGCGGTGCTGGCACCTGGACAAACGTCTCCTTGAGCAACAAAATACAAAGAAACTATAAGGAACTAAAAATAACTGTGTGCCTGCGCAGTTGGGGCAAATTAGGGACAAGGTACAAAAAGACCAAACACCCGACTGCCCCTCAGGGTGGCAAAAGCAGGGCACTGCGCATGCCCCCTGCACACACCACCACCAGAGGGGTGGGCAGACCCCCTAAGTCACCCCAGGACACACCCCTACCCTCACCCCACAGAAGGAACCAGCTCGCCTCCCCTCGGGAAGTGAGCCAGCAAGGGAAGCTGTCACCTGTTCTCGCTCCCCTCTGCTGCAGCGGGGGCCCCTGTAAAGCCTTGCCTGAATTTCTTGTCTGGCCTCTGATCAATTTCTATAGATTAAGGGGGCCAAGAGCCCTGGCCGGTAACACAGGTGTGAGCCAGACTGACTCAGGACACGTACCAAAAATGCCCTAATGGTGGCCCTGCGGACACTGGTGTGACTCACGGCTCCAGGAGCCCCTTCAATCCCGAGATGGCCAGACTGTCCACAGGCCCTACCCCAGGACAGCACAGAGCTTTAGGGGACGCAGCGTCTCGACGATTCCGGAGCCTGGGAGCAGGCCCTGCAGACCGCCCTTGGGGCCCCCGAGGTCAAGTAAGTCCTGAGCTGGGGGCCCGGGCAGGTGCACAGAAACAGCAGTGAGCTGCTGCCATCCAGGACCTCACCGTCTGGGGTAGGAAAGAGGTGTGGACAGGCAGCCACAGAGCCACAAACCGTGGCATCTGTGTGACCCTGAGAGCTTTTAGTGGCAACGAGGATGGCTCCTGGAGGAGGGGATGGAGGGCTGGGAGCGGCGTGGAGCCTGAGATGTATAGAGACTGAGGAGTCTGGGAGGCCAGGGAGGCCAGGCAGGCCAGGGCCAGCGGGAAACGCAGTTCTGCAGGCTGTGCATGGGAAGTGGCCAGCCTGCGGGTGGGCGTCGGGTGGGACGAGGGCGGGCACAATACAATGTAACTTTTAGTCGGTGAGGAAAACACGGGGGAGACACATAAGACAAAACAGAGGCAGAGTTAGTGGTCAAGATATATGTCATTAGGTCCTCTGTGTGTGCTGTTGGCTGCAGTGGCAAATTTGATTCTGAGTTCCCCGGCAGTCAATGCAAAAACGGAAGAAGATTCTGCCCTTCAATCGACGAGTCATGCAGGATAAAACAGACAAGCTGCTTGGGAGATGCTGGACTACAGCTACTTGTGAAAAAGAAGAGGAGTTTCTTGTCAAGGTTGACTTGATGATGCCTGCAGGCATAGCAGCTGGACAGCATCCCTGCACAAGGTGATGTCTCGAAGTATCCCTGGGGACAGTAGTATGGCTAAGACCTCCTGCAAGGGATAAGCCTGGGCAGACAGGCAGACAGCAGACTGCTGGCCAGGCTTCTTCAAGCTGTGTTTGAGCACAGCTTCTCAGCAGGAGTGGGGCAGAGCTAAATGCAAACCTTGCAACCCCCGTACCCACAAGGTTCTGCAAAGCCCCTGCCCCCCTTGCGGATGGGACCCCACCACAGCGCTCAGATGGGCCATGAGTGGGTGGGAGGCACTGCCTTGGAGCCTGCTGTTTTCACTCGGCTGCGCTCTTGAATCACCTACGAGTTTGCAGGACCCGTCTCTGGATCCACCCCCGGTTCTGCTGGGATCCCGGAGCATATGCCCCAGACGTACGTATTTTTGATCTTGTGGGCCACACGCGGTCCCTGGCTACTCAACCCTGCCTTTGTTGGAAGAAGCTGTAGACACAGGGGCGTGCCAGTGTTCCCAACCGGGAATTCTCTGTAGCTGTCGTGTGTCACAAACGATTCTTCTTCTTTTGATGTTTCTTTAATTGAATGTTTTTCCAGCATTAAAAATGATTTAAATACCAATCTTCACTCACAGCTGTGCAAAAACAAGCAGCCGATTTGATACAGGAACTGCAGTTTGCTATAACTCCTGATCGAGAGTGAAGCATCCCTGTACACTAAAGAAGGTGAGCGTTTGCCGAAAGGGAAATGGCAAGCTTCCGTTCGCTTTTGCTTTTGTTTTTGTGATCTTTGGCAAACAATTGCCTTAAGTCTCTCTGTTGTCTTGACTTGCATTTTAAGCAAAGATTTTATTTTATTTATTCAACTATAGTTGATTTATAATATTGTGTTAGTTTCAGGTGTACAGCTTCAGATTTTTTTTCCATCGTAGGTTCTTACAAGATACGGAATATCGTTCCCTGTGCTCTGCAGGAAATCCTTGCTGTGTATCTATTTTGTATATAAAGGTGTGCATCTGTTAATCCCATACTTCTAATTCATGCGTCCCCACTTCCCCTTTGGTAACCAGAAGCTTGTTTTCTAGGTCTGTGAGTCTATTTCTGTTTTGTAAAGAAGTTGATTTGTAGGGTTTCTTTTAGATTCCACATATAAGTGATATCATATGATATTCGTCTTGTTCTGACTGACTTCACTGAGTATGATAATGTCTAGGTCCATCCATGTTACCACTGATTTGCATTTTTGTAGTTGAGAAGAGGCTGCCTGTTTTCACGGTGATGGTCTACGGTGGGGTTGGTCACACACGGTGGGTTTGTCCTCCTGGGCTCAGGGAGGGCTTGTTCTTCCCATGGATGCAATCCTGAGAGCCAGGGTCTGTATACCCTTCCTCTGCCACCCCTTCCCCCAGTGATCCTGACAATGAGCGGAGACCCTGCTGCTTTCCACTTGACAGGTAGCATGAGCGAGACATAAACTTTTATAGTTTTAAGCCCCTGAAATTTTGGGGATGTTTGTTATGGCAGCATAACCCAGACTATGCATCTGTTAGCAGCCTGTATTTATTTTTGCAATAGTTTTTTTTTTCCACATCCCTGGTAATTTTCTATTGACTTATAGTATTTTGCCATATTCATTTTTTCAGAGCTGTGGATGTGTTAAAAATATTAACCCTTCTAGTGATGCGATTATTTTGTTACCAACTGGAAATCTCCTTAAAAGGTGATTTGGCCCTAGGATTTAACTGCTGTCAGGACGAAGGACAGGGATCCAATGTTTCTGCAACTGGAATCATCATTTTTAGCATACCTCTTTCAACATTTCACTAACTGAGCGTTAACAAGTCTGTTTCAACTTGCTCGATTACCTGTGGGTACCTGTTTCTACCACTTTATCTCGGCAGGTTCACGGGACAGTTTCGGTGTTCACAGCTAGATATTGTACTTGCACTGGCCCGGAGATTTTTTTAAGAAATGATTTTTTAAAAAATAACTGGGCTTGGCAGGAAGGCTGACAGCAGCTTTTCTCAGAACACAGCTCCATGAAACCAGTTCCTGAAAAACACTGCATCTGGGAGGCAGAGTTTTACGGCCAGAGAATCAGGGGAGATCTGCACGTGCCTTTGTGAAAATGATGATGCAGGATCCTCACTGGCCCTGAGTGGGGGGTACCTGCTCAAGGCTGGTAACGCCAGCTCTTTAACCTCTTTGCCCAGGGAACGCTTTCCGCCAACAAAGCCATGAAATAAGTGTGTGGGACAACGCCTTTGGGAGAAGTTCACCTGAAGAGTAAAATTAGGGGTCTCATCGCCCATTTAACCAGGGCTTGGAGCAGAGTCTGAATTATTTCTAGAGGACCCCCATGGCCGTTGGCTAACCCCCTTTCCGAGATGGGTCGCCTTCCTTTTAGCCTTGAGGCTTATTGGGCTGCCCTCCCTCCCCACCATCCCCTGGGGACTGGGTTCCACGGGAAGCCACCCCAATTCTCTGCTGCTGGACAGTTGCCAAACTCTGAGTCCCGGGTTTTGCACGGAGGACAGGTAATGCAGCTTACCTGGAGCCAAGGTTCTAAACTTGGCTGCATGTGAGAACACCTGGGAGCTTTCAAAATTCCTCATGCCTGGACCGCACCTAGAGCAGATTAGATCTAGACCCTTCCTGGGGCCGACACCTCAGGCCTGGGAAGGTGCTGGGTGGCCAGATCCCCGAGCGGGACCAAGCTTGGCCAGAGCGGCTGGAGCCTGGTGGGGAAGGGAAGGAGGGAGGTGGTGTGGCCAGGGGGCAGACCTCCAGAAGGGGCTTTATCTGCTTGAAAGGTGATGCCTCTGGTGCCCCCTCTCTGTGTACACGTCCCCAGGCTGTGCTTTGTTTCAAGATGGCGATGGGAGTGCCTGGCCAGCGCTGGCTGCCCTTAAACTCCGTCATACACACGCCACCCCCAGCCCTGCTCCTACCCCACTGCAAGAACCTGTGTGCCACGGGGATACGGAGACACTCCTGGCCCCCGGACACCATGGACCCTGAGTGGCCGTTCATGAGAGCCACCCTCAGGGAGGACAGGTGGGCTGCTCCCTGATAGAGGAAGAAAGTTCTAGAACACGTGAGGCCGGCGACAAGAATTCCAGGCTGAGGGGAACATATGAGCCAAAAATATGACCTCTGGAGGCAGAACTCACAGACCAGGGATGGGAATAGAGACCTTCGGGGTGACTGGAGCCCAGAGGGTATGGAGGCTGGAAGGGGGAGATAAGGCTGCGAAATAAACTGGGGACCCACGGAAGCCCCTCCAGACCTGGGGAGGGGCTGCAGCGTGAAGGCGTTTGTTTGGTGAATTCACTGTGACCGGGCTGGGGCCATGCAAAACAGCAACAATAATAATAAAGCGTTTCCTGAGCGGTCCAGGCTGGCTGCTCCACGAGTTCCAAGCCTCGACTGCATCTGATCCTGTTGCGGCCCTGCGAGGTGGGTGCGATTATCACCTCCACTTTATAGGTGGAGTAACTGGGGCTCAGGCAAGGCCACAGGGCAGTTATTAGCAGAGGCTAGATTTTCTTTTCCATCAGATACCCAGGAAGAAAGCCAGGAAACACAGTGGTGGCTGTCCTATGTGTGTCTGAGAGACCAGGGGGCCGGGGTCGGGGGGGACACCTAAGAGTGACAGAAATGTAGCACAGAGGGTCGAGCTTCGGGTAATAAACAGCTGTGCCGACAGGAGTACCAACCCACATCGCTGATCCAAATTCCGAAATCCAAAAAGCTCTGGATCGCAGAGTTTTCTCATGCCGTTCTTGGCATCAAAAACTGACCTGCCATTTTTGGCAACCAAACTTCACCTGGCCGGTCAAATCTTTGTCTCTTTCGAGGTGGGTATTCCTACATTTCATAGATTTAAAAGTAGGGTACCGCTCCGGCCCCCACTGGGAGGGTGGCATAATATAATGGGATTCACACCCAATTACCTTTCTAAAATCCCCAAAGTCTTGTCTTTTGGCAAAGGGTGCCCTTTGGTCCTGCTGGGGAGGTCCTGCTGTCAGTCCTGGGGGTCAGGAGCCCCCAGTTCTAGGTCCAGCCCTGCCCCTCCCTGTTGCTGTGGTCTCAAGTCGGTGCAGGTCTTTCCCGGGCAGTGCGATGGGAGCAGCTGCCCTGCTCGCCAGGTGAGGCTGCTGGGAGGAAACTAGGAAGAGCCCTACACAGAGGAAAGCTGCTCGGGATCCCTCGGCATCTCTGGAACCAACGGCGCTTTAGCAAGGGCGGGGCTCCCTAGCCCACGGGAAGTGGGCTTGGATGCAGGAGGCCCGGGTCCTAGCCCTGGCCAGCTCTGCCACCAAACTGCTGTGTGATCCTGGGCAGGTGTCCGCCCCTCTCTGGACTTTAATTTTCTCTTTGTAAAATGCAGGCCGAGGTAAAGCCCAGCGGGCCTCCCTGATCGCACCATCTAGGACACGCTAAGCTGGACAAAGTTCCCTCAGTCGCCCCCCCACCCCCCGCCGCCCACCGAGACACACACCCCCCCGCCGGACCCCAGGATGGGGCTCCAAGCACCCCTGTGTCTCTGCTCCCCTTTCTCTAATTGAAGGGGTGGGCAGGCCTCGCCTTTCTCATTCTCCGTGGCATGTGCCTGCTTCTCGGGGTGGAGATCAGAGCCTTTTGGAGCCTCGATTCCCACGGGTGGGGGCCCGGGCAGCATCCCTGCGCCAGCCCGCCCGCCCGCCGTCCAGGCGGCCCGAGCCGGCCGAGGGCTCAGAGTCGGCCCGCTCACAGCCCGGGGTGGGGAGGGATTTCCATGGGGCTTATGGTGATTTATAATGGGGAACCTCCGCTTTCCCCCGACATTGTTCTCCCTGACAGAGGGAAGAAAGAAGGCACTAAATCTCCTCTCATCATAAGTAATGATGAAGCCCGCCGCTCCGGCCCCATCCGCGATGCCCTCGACCGCGACAAAGTGCTCTATTGTCATCTATTACATTTTTCTCAAAAAACCTTCAGCCGCGCACAAGGCCGGAGCCATATCCTTAACTGGCTCTTCCTCATTGTCTGCGCCCGAGGGAAATAGAATGTGTCAGTCTGAGTAATGCTCCGTCAATACTTTTCAGGAGGCTGCTCGAGCTTCGGCCCGGATAAAGCCGTCCCCACGCTTTCTCAGGCCCCTCGGCCGGGATGAAAGCTGCCCCGCGTCAGACGGCCAGGGCGCCACCACGCCACCTGCCCCGTGGGGACACTTGGCCGGCCGGGCTGGTGGCCGTCCCCTCCTCCCCAAGTCGGTCTGGGGGTTACCAGGGGGGCTGGAGGGCTGGGGCGGGGGGGGTACCAGGGCGGGTGGGGGGAGGGATGCTGGAGGGGAAAGCGGGGTCTCCTTAGGCACTGTCAGCAATAAGATGGGGCTCTGCCCTGCCAGGCCCGGGACAAAGAAGTGGCAGCTCCCACAGGTCTGAATCCTACAGCCCTTTACTTGGGAGTGTATAGTTAGCAAAACCCAGTCCAGCTGATTCCGTTGTTCTGGTGCCCGTTCACCACTGACTCCTCCATCCCTTCCCTCGCAATTCATTCATTCCCGCTTTGCCCGGTGCTTTAATGGGTGGATAAGGGGATGCCGCTACCTGTGGCTTCCAGGGGGTTTGGGGAGGGGAGTCTGCCAGCAGCTTGGGTCCCACCTGACACAGCCCTCACAGCACGACTGGCTACGTAGCTGGAGGGGCCGAAGCAAAATGAAAATGCAGCCCCAGTTCAAAAACGATGACCAATTCTAGACGGGACAGCTCGGCCTGGCACCCGGCACGGAGCCCTTGGGACAGCTGCCCGTGCGATCACATGGTCGCTGGCCGGCGAGGCTGCCCTGCTCTTGGGGGCCTGGGCCGGAGGAAGGCATGGATCCCAGAGCATCACAGGCCTGCCCCGGCCTGGCCAGTGAGGCTGGACTCACACACTCATGTGTGAGCCTGCTGGGAAATTGGGGGTCAACCAGAGAGCCCAAAGGCTGGCCCCGCTCCAGCACACTTCGCTTGGTCTGAGCGGTCATCTGCTGTCAGCTGTCACCCCCGATGCTGTCGGCTGTGGCATTTCGGTCCCTCACCGGTGGCTGCAGAGCCCGCTAGGCAGGGAGGCCTCAGAGATCACCCCAACTGACCGAGGCCTGGGGTCAGGCTGGCTGCACCCCCGTGAGCCTCACGTCCCAGGAGCAGTGGGCTGGGAAGGGGAGGCCCCCGCCTCCCCCAAGGACCCACCTACCGGGCATCCTCCTCCTGGGGGACCTGGAACCATGACAGAGCCTTTCCGCCAGTGTGAGACCCAAGCCTTGGCACCAGGACAGGGCGTGTTCTTAGAGTTTCATCCCTGCCCGAAAAATGGGGTCAGTGAGGCCACGTGCAGGCTGGGAGGTGCCGAGGTGACAGAACAAAGGCAACAGGGCAGGTGGGAAACTCTCCCAAACTGGCACCTCCTCTTGGCAATTCTTTGTATTCCTGTGGTTGACTGAGTACAAACACCCACCGCCATGCCTTTGGTGATGGGAGACTGCAGCACCTCCCGTCAAGAAGGGGGTGGGTCTCCCCACCCCTTGAATCTGGACCAGCGATGACTTACTTTGACCAACAGAATGTGGTGGAAGCAGCAGAGTGCCAACTCTGAGCCCCGGCCCCCAGGGCCCCACTGTCCTGTATCCCAGGATACAGACAGGGCCAGGCTGGCCCCTGAGCGCAGGCTAGCCCACCACCCCTCCGAGGTACTCAGAAAGCACTTGCTGAGTTAGACGGAATGAGAGTGAAATGAGCTGAATTGAATGAGCTGAATTGAATTGAAATGAAATGAATTGAATTGAAATGAACTAAATTAATCAAATAAACAACACTGATTGTCTCGCTGGGTTGGGGGCACAGCGTCATCTCTGACAATGATTTCTGGATGGGGACCATTTTTCTCTCCCTCTGGGTCTCCACCCCCAGGGCGGGCATAGGACTGGGAAGCAAGAAAAGGGAGCTCTGGCTGAGATAGCTGATCATCCTTGTGCAGATTGCCTTTCTTCTCGGTCAGAAAACTCCACAACAGGTATGGTCCATTCATCTCCTTCATCCGTTTATCCCTCCATTATTTGGGGGTGCACCTCCTATGTGGCAGAAACTCTGCTGGGTCCCGGGGGTGAGAAGGGTAATGACACATTTGTTGACCTTGAGAGATTGTCGTCCAGTAGAAGAGATGGCACGGGTACGTGTCAGGAGGGTATGGAGGGCGAGATGGCAGAAGTTAAGATGGAGGTACGAAGGGGAGCCCCAGCTGTGGACCTGGGTCCAGGAAGGCTTCCTGGAGGAAGGGGCCCCTGGGCAGGAAGCTGGAAGAGGTGGGAACCCCATTGAAGGTGAGGGGAGACCAGAGCCCATGTGCAGGGATGGAGCAGCTGGAGGAGGGAAGAAGAGACCAGGGCAGGATGGTCCAGGGCGTCACTGGCCTCGGTGAAAAATTGGAGTTTGTCCTGAAAGCAAACGGGAAATCAGGAGGATGCCGTGGTAACTGCCCCATGGATCCCGGTCTCTACGCCCTCTGCCATGCGGCTTTGCATGTGCTCCCCTAGGGCAGGATATGTCTTCCCCGCCGAGGCAGGGCCGCACCGTGGGATGAGCAGAGGTTTGGGTGTCCCTGCACCAAGCTTCCACCAGCACACGAGAAGGGGCCCAGGTGGCCCACTGGCCCAAGGAGGATGGGGTCCTTGAGCAGACCTGGAGCCCAGCCTGCTAGCCCAGCCCTGCCCAGTAGAACGCCCGCGCCACTCCCCTCTGACGTGTACTGGGATCACTTCCCGAATGAAACACTGTCTTAGCACCGGATGCCACACCAGAATACACAGACTGGGGGCGCTTTTGTATCTCCCAGTTCTGGCGGCTGGGAATCCAAGATCCGGTGTCTGGCGAGAGTCAGCCTCCTGGTTTGCAGATAGAAGTCTTCTCATCATGTCCTCACAGGGCAGAGCAGACAGAGAGGCGAGCTCTCTGGTCTCTTCTTGTAAGGGCACTGATCCCATCATAGGGCCCCACCCTTACGACCTGATCACCTCCCAAACGCCCTGTCTCCTAATACCATCGCACTAGGGGTTAGGGTTTCAACATATGAACGGGGGGACACGACATTCAGTCCACAGCCAGCACTTAGACTCAAATCTTCCGGGAAGTGGACACGGCAGTCACGTGTGCAGACCCAGGGAGCTGCGGTGGACTCTGGGTGGGCAAGGCCAGGTCGCAGGACTCAGCGCTGGACCCTGGGTTTGTCTCTCCAGCCCTATGACCTCAAGTGCGCCTCCTGACCTGGAATGTAGGGACAGCAGTCTGGCGTCCTCCTGAGGTCGAGGGAAGTAAACAGGGAATACCTGTCCCGTGCTGGCACCCGTCAGATGCTCACATGTACAGTTAGGAAGCCGTGGCCCAAACCTGCAGACACTTCACTCGGGGATTTCAGGCAGGAGCCGGCCAAATGCTGCCCTCTCCCTTCCCGGGAGCCAGATTGCCCAGAGCCAGGCCCCCGCTCTTGCCAGGCCTCTCCCAGGAGCCTAGCCCTGGCCCTGGCGGTCCCCTGGCTTGCTAGTGGGTGGTTGGAGAATGTGCCCGGGTCGGGGCACCTGCGCCCTCGCCACTCTCTGGTCTAATCAGCAGCGCCCTCCTCTCCCGGATCCCGCGCGGGCCGGCCCCAGGGGGCTGGCTGCGGCCCCTGCTTCGCCCCGTGCTCCTCCTCCACCCCCCGTCCGCCGTCGCCTCCCCCTCCCTCTTCCCCGGACCTCCAGGGTGAGCCGCTTGGGGAGAAGGCCGTCTCTGACGTGGTCCTTCTACACAGGGGGCCGCAGGCCTGTCAGACTGGGCCACCCGAATCAAGGGTGATGATAAAACCTGTCCCTCCAAATTAGGCCAGAGCCCCCAGAGCCCCGCTGATGACAGCCAGTGCACACCAAAGACAAAGGCGCCAAGCAGGTCCGCGGAGGATCATTAATATGGATTGAGGCCCATTGTTTCCTCAAATTAGGCCACGGGGGTGCTCCTTGGGGAAGCACATTGCGGGCATCCACACGTCCGAGGGGTCCTGGGTTCTGGCCTGGGGTCCCTCTGCTGATGCTGCAGGGGCGAGGCGGGGACTCACCTGCAGAACGTTCTAGAGAAGTGTCCGTGGGGACCAGTAAGCACTCCTGACTCGCCCGGATTGTTTTGCTCTCTGCAAAGCAGTTTAGGTTCACAGTGCCTTCTGACCCCTCCCCCAGCCTTTGGGACGCAGGTAGCACTTCACAGTTTACGGTGTACCCTTCATCCATTCTTGCGTTGGAACTCTGCAACAGGTCATTCTTTCCAGATGAAGTTCAACGATTCTCCCAAGGTCACACGGTGCATTAGAGGCCCATGGGCCCAGAACTCAGGTCTCACCACTCCACCCCTTCCCTGCACAGGACCACGATGCCCGAGACCCCAAGGCAGGAGAGGGGCCCGCTGACCTATCTCACTTTGGTCTGTCCCCAGGAAGAGCTGAAAGGAAGACCCCCCACCCTACCCCAGCCCTCACCTAGCTCAGGGAGCCACAGGCCAGAGCAACAAGGAGCCAGCCACCCCAGATTGCAGCAGGGTGACCCCGGGCCAGGGAAGCGTCGGCCCAGAGCAGGGAGGCGCCCTCCTCGGAAGGAGGACCCCGAGAAGCCACCTTGCTAAGCAGCCCACGCTTGAACGGACAACAGCAGGGCCGGCAGCATCGTGTGTGGAGCGCAGCGCAGAGTAAGAAGGCAGGACCTTTGTTCCAAAACGATCAGAGCATTAAACCAAGGGCACGGCCCTTCTGAGCACAGGGGCCGCCCAGCGGGATTCATTCAACACCTGTCTGACCAGCACCTGCTCCGGGCCTGGCACAATTCCCTTCCCCCCGGGATGCTCCTGCGAGGGGGTGGGTGGGAACTGATCACAAATAAACTACAACTCCTCTGAAGGAAATACACCGGGGTGGGGTGGGGAGGGGGCGGGGGAGGAGGCAGGAGGTCACTGGGGGAGGCCACCGTGCAGGGCGTGATCAGATAAACTGAAGCCCCAAGAGTGACTGAGAGCTGACCCTGCAGGAAGGGAAACAGGATGCTAGAATGTTGCTGCCTGGTTTCACAAGAGATATCGGAACACCTTCCTGGTGGCGTCCACCCCTACACTGAGCCCAGAGCTCCTGGGAAGCCCTGGAGACCACCCTTCCCCATCCTAACTGCCTCTCACTGTGGTTTGGGCTGGGTTAGGATCTTGCCTTCCCGAACGGATACGTTTTACCTTTTCAAAACGGTGCTTAAAAAAGCAATCAGATGGCAAGATATCATGACATGTTTTTACATGAAAAATAAGAAGTTACGAAATAATACAGTGAAATAAAAAAGCAGCAGGGAAGTTTGCCCGTGGGAGAATAGAAAAAAGACTGGAAGGAATTGCGTCACAAGGTTAACCGGAATTATTTCTGGGCAGGCTTGGTGGAGGATTGTGTACCCCCCAGCCAACACTCTTCAGCGTTTTCTGATTGTTTTTGCAATAAACAGGTGGCAATTTTACAACCAGAAAATGCCCCTCAGCTCACATTTGGGGTAAGAGGGGCTTCGGAGAAGCCGGGAGGGAGACGGAGCCAGCTTCTCTGCCCAGCATGGCCTCAGTCCTCTGCTCCTGGCCTGGCTGGCCCGTGCCCAGCAGGCATGGCTCTCGACCCCGGCCTCCGCCCTCAACGCCCACGCTGACCTGCCCTGCTTCAGTCTGGCTCTCCCACCTCCAAATCGCTGCCTGTGCTGTGTCCCCACCAAGCCACCACCTCCTGCCCGGCTTCTTAGCCTGTGGGCCCAGCTCAGAACACCTCTTCCAGGAAACCTCTTCAGATCTCTCGGCTGGGGTGACCCCACCATCCCCTGGGTTCCCACGCCACCTGCCCTGGCCTCTCTACTGAGGCTGCACACCATCTCCCCTGAGCTAGAGCTCCAGGAGTATCTAGGTGTGGCTGTCTCTGAACTGTGAGCACAAAGTCGGCAGCTGACTCTTCTCCCCAGCCGTCAGCTGGGCACCCAGTGGGTAAACATCCGCGGTCCCCATCCCTCCCCTTCAGACGAGGCCTCCCCTGTCTCAAAGGGCTGTCTGGATGTCCCACTCGAGTCTGAATCAATGGCTTTATCTGGCAGAGAGGGGTCCTTGGCCGCCTCTCTCCCAGGCGTGGGCGGAGGAGGGGACTGGAAGGGAGCTCTGCAGGCCAGGGCACGCCACGCGCCCGGGCTGGAACCAGCAGCCGCTGCCGGCTCAGGCCCTTCCGCAGGTTGGACCCCAAGGGCATCCCAGGACCCAGCTAGCTTACCAGGGAGAGTTCCCAGGAGTCCAAAGTGGACTGGAGAGGAGCTCAGGCCCCCTGGGTACGTGGCTGCAGCAGTCACGGTCACCCAGAGCCCCAGCCCAAGCCCATGTCGTCACGGTCCCCTTGATAGGCTGGAGAAAAAATGCCTTGGACAGATCTGCAGGGGTCTTCTTGGACCTCCTGTTTCCTCTTCCCTGAATGTCCTAATCTCGGGAAAATTGAAAGTTCTCTGAAAGCCACCCTCCACTCAAAACTACCACCTTTGGCCTCAGTTAAGGCTGAGTCTGGGCCCCTAAATGTGATGCACAGAGAAACATCAGGAAAGGAGAGTGCAGCCAGCCACTCCGACTCGGCCCCTGGGTCTCGCTGTTAATCGCCGACCGGGGTGTTCGGGTCACCACGGTGCTGACCTGCCAGGCGGGGGTGCGGTGGCTTTGCTGTGCGCCCTAAGCAGTCCCACAGGCAGGTGTTCCTCAGCCCCCGTTTACAGAAGTGTCTCCACGAGGTCAGGGGTCGCCGAGGGACAGCAGGCACTGTTGCGTGAGGAGGGGGTCCAGAGCAGCGTCAGGCCGCCTGGACTCCCAGCTGAGCCCTCAGCTTAACCCCAACGCCACCCGGCCCGAGAGAAGGGCCCGGCTCAAATGCCGGGTCCGCTAGCAACTGTGTGCTGGGACTAGGGCCGGGGGTGGCGCTGGTGGCCACAGGCACCCGGCACGCCCCGTGCTGGACACAGCTACACCTCATTCAGTCTGCAGAGTTCCTGTGAGGCTGCCAATATTACTCGATTCCCACTTTACAGATGGGGAGACTGAGGCAGCAGGAGTCTGTGTCACTCACCCAAGGCTCCACTGTGTGTCACAGCTGGCTGCTCCCCAGGCAGTCAGGCCCCAGGACCCACTGGCCACACTGTGCTGCCTCTTCGGGGTGCGGGGGGGGGTCTTGTGCTGGCCCCCTTCCCGCTTCAGTTTGGGCGGCCTCTACCAGGAGCTCAGAGGTCTCACCCTGGGACTTCTGAATGTGTCCTAGGTGGGAGGCTAGGGGCTGAAAGGGCCAGAGTCCAGTCCAAACTCCTCAGCTCTCCTGGGTAAGGGGGTCCAGACCCACCCCTGTGTACCCCACAGTCACCCCAAGGGGCTTTTCTGACAGTTCAGGCTGGTACAGCTCATGAAGGCTGTCGGCAGGGACAGATACTCAAGCTCCTGCCCTGTGACTCCCACACAGGGAGACCAAGCCCAGTGGACATCCCAGGGCAGGAGAAGAGAACTCTGCAGGCCAGGGGCAGGCCAGGGCATCTCCTCTGTTAGCAGAGGGGCTCAGCGGAGGCCATGGGGCCGCCTGTGGGAGATCCCTGTGGTGGGAAGGACTGGACCAGGCACCATCCACACCAAGTGAGGTCCTGGCCAGCTCTGAGATTCTAAGTTCTTTAGATAGGGAGGAAGGTGTTGGATGAATGAATGGAAAGATTGAAGGAAGGAAGGAAGGAGGGATGAAGAGAGGAAGGTGGATTGATAGTGGATGGATTGGTAGATGAGTGAATGGATACAAGGGAGGAAGGGAGGAAGGTGTGGATGGATGGATGAATGAAAGGATGGATGGATGAGTGAACGGAAGGCAGGAAGGGAAGAAGGAAGGGAGGGAGGAAGGAAGGAAGGAAGGGAGGAAGGAAGGGAGGAAGGAAGGAGGAAAGGAAGGAAGGAAGGGAGGAAGGAAGGAAGGAAGGAAGGAGGAAAGGAAGGAAGGAAGGGAGGGAGGGAGGA
>NC_041231.1:41408-101252 GCF_002837175.3 Physeter macrocephalus | reverse complement strand
AGGAAGGAAGGAAGGAGGAAAGGAAGGAAGGAAGGAAGGAAGGAGGAAAGAAAGGAAGGAAGGGAGGGAGGAAGGGAGGGAGGGAGGGAGGGAGGAAGGAAGGAAGGAAGGAAGGAAGGAGGGAAGGAGGAAAGGAAGAAAGGAAGGGAGGGAGGCAAATGTACTGATTGACTTACATAGTTTAGGTTCTCAATACTGTTGAAAGAGTCATATCAGTTGGTGCCTGAGACATAGTATGTGCTCAGTAACCTTGAGTGAATAACTCCCTGAGTCTGCCAGATACAACAGAATACAGAAATGAGCCTGACCTTAGTTCTTTGGACAGGCCCCAGTCAGGAACCAAAGCCTGATCCAGCTACGCACGAGCAGAGCTGAAAACCTGCCCCACTCTGAAACGACCCCAGACTGCCCCCTCCCCTGCTCCCTTGATCCAGGGGTTCACCCCTCAATCCAGTGTGTTCCTGGAAAGAGCGCGGCGATCACTGTCTTAGTCCCTGTAGCTGCTGTAACAAAAAGCACCACAGACGGAGAGCTGGGAAAAAGAAGTACATTGCCTCCCGGTCCTGAAGGCTGGATCCCGAGGTCCAGGTGTCAGCAAAGATCCCAAACCCCTCCAAGATCCATGGAAAGAGAGAGCCTTGGTTCTGACTGCACACCTGAGTCCCAGCAAACACAGTGCTAGCCTCAGGACCGTGTGCGGGAGGACAGTCATCTGCGGCCATGGTTTGGAGGACCCTTCATTTGTCATCAGCACTCTGGGTCATCTATCTGTCCATCGGTCCTCTTCCCAAGCACCCCTCCAGCAAGACGGGTACTCTGGGGCCCACGTCTGGGGTGGAATCCCAGCTCCTGCACTCAGTAGCTGTGTGTCCTTGGACCTGTTACCTAACCTCTCTGTGCCTCAGTTTCCTTCTCTATAAGACGAGATAATGATAGCCCCTAGAGCGCAGGTTTTGTGAGGATGAAAAGGCAGACATCTGTCAGGGGCATAGTCAGCACCAGGGCTGTGTTTGCTAAATGAAGCAAGAAACCATCTCAGTGGGAAGGCCCCGAGTTCTCACCATGGCTCCCTCTCGCCAGGAGCCCTTCGGGAGGCCCCGGGGGGCCTTGGAGCAGGGGCCCCCGGGGTTCCAGAGGCAGGGAAGAGCCAGGCCCGCGGGGGCTTCGCCTGACTGGGCTGCTCCAGACTCAGCCCTCAGCAGGCAGCCCTTAGCCGCACCCCATTTTATACATATTAGAGAGAAATCCAAGCGTGATGGTCTGCGATTGTTCCATTTGTTTACAGCATTTGTTCAAGCATATTTCTGGCAAGGAAGCTGACAATAGACCAAGGCCCGGGCGGCCGGGCTGGCGGGGCAGCAGATGAAGACAGCTGCCCGGCGGGTGCTTCCCGGTGGGCTGGGGCCGGAAACCGGGGCTCTGTCTGAGGCGCTTCAAAGGAGGGCCTTTGTCTGGGGCGGCTGAGGCCAGGGCCCCGCGGGGGCAGGCGGGCTGGGGCTCGGGGCGCTGCAGACTCCGCACTGCCTCTCTCTGGGCCTCAGTTTCCCGGGCGCACAGTGAGGGGACGCCAGGCATCCACGTGTGTGCTGCGACCCAGCCCCGTTTTGGCTCCGAGGAAGGATCCTCTCGGGGTGTCACCTGTGTTCTGCAGGCTTCAGAGCAGAAAGCGAAGGCTCACAGCAATCTGGCCCTTAGTTAGCCGGGAGCTAGTGTGGCCCTGGGCCGTGGCCCCCAGGGTCAGGCTGCCCTTCCAGCTGCCCAGGGCTGGGGTCCCCAGGGCTCTGAGAAGGGAGAGAGTGGGCCCAAGGGCACAGGGTCTGTGCAGGTGGAGCTAGTAAGAGCTGGGTTCCTGGTGCCCCTGGGCCGCACCCTCAGGCCAGAGCCCCAAGCACCTGCTTCTTGTCCATTTCCAGCAGAGTTTTAGTCTCTGCACATACTTGCTGAGGAGTGAATGAGTGAATGAATGAATGAACCAATTAATCAAACAATATATTAACAAACCAATAGATAAAGAATGACCTGGCCATTGCCCCAACTGAAGAACAAAGTTACTGATTCCAGCCTCCCAGGGGTATTTACCTAAGGTATGTTCATAAAGTCTTCCTGACGGTGGAACACTCTTTCAGCATCACTCTGAGGGATGTGAGTGTTTCGGGCAGTAAGAAAGACCTGGCAGTTTCTGAAAAGAGAAGAGGGCACCCTCCAACTCCGCGGGTAGGCCAGCCCTGTGTGGTTTTGGCGGCGCCGTTGCCGGTACCTGGGCGTTGAGCCAGAGGGGGCATGTCCGGGAGCGGTTCCCGGGGCTCCTGCAGCCTCTGCAGTCTGTGCATTCGTTGTCCTTGACCTGCTGGGTCGAACCCCAGACTCGGCCTCCTCCAGGTCACCTCCTCCGTGAAGCCTTCCAGAGTGCCCGAGGGTACTGCCAGCTCCTCTGTTCTGAGTGTGAAGAATCTTCTACTGCGGTGTGATTTACAGGGATTTGTGTCCACATCTTATCTCCCATGGCTGACTGGGAGTGACTTGAGAAAGAAGGTTGTACCCAAATCCCGGAGGCCCTGTCTTGTCCTGGGCCAACCGTGGGATAGCAAGGACGGGGGAGGCAAAGGGGCTTTCACGGGCGGGCCCCTGTGCCGGGCACGGCGCACGCCGGGCACGGGATCTGACTTGACCTCCAAGCAAACAGGTGGAATGACGGATGCCCGTTCACCGATGAGGAAACAGAGGGTCAGAGTGGTAAAGGGCCTCTCCTGAGTGCCCCCGGAACACGAAGCAGCCGGGAAGAGCCCAGCCCCATAAGGGTCCTAGCCTCCACGCTCCTCTGTCAAGGTTACCTGGACGAGAGAACAAATGAGCTGGGGGCTAGGGGGCTCTTGGTGCTGGGAGCGGTGATGCCGCCGAACCGGCTGGACTTCAATAACATTCATTTGACAAATATTTATCCCAGATGCCAGAGGAGCCAGGGGAGTCTCCGCCCCTCACCCCAGGTCCCTGCTGATGAGGTGGGACCCTCGGAGGGGGCTGCAGGGAAGTAGACAGGCTTTTGCAGCAGACTCTGGCCTCCTGCAGCGGTGTCCCCAGGGGGCGGAGGCCGGCCCCCGCGGCACCTCCATCAGGTGACAGCAGCAGACCGGCCGGCGCCCGCTGCCCGGCCCGCACCGCTGACCCCTCCACCTGCCAGAGCCAATATTTGAGGTCAGGAGGCAAGCTGGCGTCTGTGAGCGGGCCACGGGGCCGACGGGGTCTCCCTCTGGGGCCACGTGCTGACCGCTTTCCTCCCTGAAGCCGCCAGGCTCTCCCGGACCCGCCTGCGGGGCGCAGGGTGCTACGGCCCCCCTCTTTAGGCTCTGCATACATCCCCAGCCGCAGCGTGGGGCTCGCCAGGCCCCCTGCACCAGGGCGGTGCCGTCTGAGGTTCCAGAGGCATCGGGACCCTCACCGGGGACCCCCTTTCTTAGCCACACAGGCAGGCACGCGACAGGTGGGGAAACTGAGGCCCAGAGAGGGGGAAAGTTCTGCGCAGAGTAACGTGCCTCCGGGCCTCCCAGGCCGAGGTCCGGGCCGTCACTCCGGGCGTGTAGCTCCCGCGAGAACCACTGGGTCACCTAAGCGGGCTGCCGAAGATGTGACTGTCACTCCCGGTGACTTGGGTGGCGACGCAGCTTTGGGAAGCGACCCTGCCCGGGGCGGGACCCGTGCCCCCAGCCCCACTCGGCCCACCTCAGAGCCAGATACCGGGCTAGCTCCTGGTGGCTGGGAGGGGGGCCACCCACCTGACAGCCAGGCCACAACTGGCCCACAGTGGCCGCCGCCCTTGGCCTCCGAGCTCTGCTCCAGTGCAGGCGGCACCACGATGTCCAGCTGCCTACCCGGCCCAGAGAAGCGCCTGCCGGGCCCAGAGAAGCACCTGCCCGTCCCGGGCCGTCCGCGTGCACGAGGAGGCCGGGCACGGCCTGCGGGGCCGGGCCCGGGGGCTGCTCTGGCCAGTCGGAAGGACCCCGGTCGGGGGTGGGAAGCCTGGGCTCCACGGCAGGACTCCGGACCCCAGCCAGCCGCGGGACCTCGGCCTGGCTGTGTCCCCTGGCCCGGGCTGCCGGCCCCGCCCCCCCGTCCCCGCGAGCCGGGAGCCAGGCAGCAGGAAAATGTGAGTGTCAGCAGCGCGACGCCACATTCCTGAGGTCTCCCTCCTGGCCTGGCAGCTGCCGCCCCCGCCTCGCCGAACCCGCAAAGCCGCGCTGCTGGGTCCCGGCCTGTCCTGCCGCCCCTGCCCTCCCCGCCCGCTCGCCCCCGGAACGCCCTCCGCCAGCCGCTGCCTTGGCGGCCCTCGAGGCCCCGGCCCGGCCAAGGCTTTCAAGTGCGCTCCCAGGGGGCCTCCGAGGCCGCTGCTGCCTCCAGCGGGCTGGGTATTTTGGGGGACGTCCCCTGAATGAAAACAGGGCAGGAATGCTGGAGGCCGAGCACCGCCGCGTCCCTGAGGCTTGGGTGCGGCCCTTGGAGCGGGCAGAGAACAGGAGGGGGGGCAAGCGCCAGCAGAGGAGCCGAGGACCGAGCGGGACCGGCGAGCGGCGTCCGAGCTGTCCTGAGCACGGACACGTCCCTCCGGGCCGGCCCGGGCCCTCGGCGAAGCCGCTCAGCCCTCTGGGCCTCCCCTCGAGGACGGGACGTCGAGGCCCACGCGGGGCAGGGCCAGGACGACGGCACTGTCGGCCTTGTCCTCCGTCGCCCCCCGCGTGCTGCCCTGGGGTCTCCTCTCGGGGTCCCACTGCCCATGGGTCACAGTTGCAGATCTCACACCCCAAGGGGCAGCCGGGGCGGAAGTCCGGGTCGGAGCCCGCCCCAAGAAGCTCTGGTGCCCCCCCCATCTCCCGGGCCCCTCCCCGCCGAGACAGCCTGGCAACCAGCTGTGCCCCTTGCCTTCCCAGGTCCCCTTGCCGGTCCAGACAGAAGAGCCTCGGAGAAGAGCATCCTACGGGGGGAGACTGAGGCTAGGATGTGGAGGGCGTTTGTCCGCAGCCCCTCCGCCTCCCAGACGGGGCCCCAGCCCCTGCCCGGTGCCCAGGTGAGGGTCTTCCTGGGCCCCCCTTCCCTCCGGATGCTGGAGTGCAGTGCGGGCCTCCCCCCTCCCCCTCCCCGGCCTGGTCCCTCTCTCAGGAAGCTTGTGAGCTTGCAGCACAGAGTGCCGTGACCCCGTGCTCCCCTGGCCGGGACGGCTTTCAGGAGGGTCACCACGCGGCACCTCCTGGGCCTGCCTCGTGGTGAGGACCGGCCTCGGGCCCCTTGATCGGGGCAGGAGGGAGTGAGTGTTGAGATTCAGAGGTTAACCAACCCCAAGGCCCGGCCAGCGGGCGCTGGAGCCGCTTTGCCCCTCAAGCCCGGGCCTTCCGGTGCCGGGAAGCCGTCAGCTGCCTCTGCAACCCCCAAGGTGGGCTCCTCCCAGGGCAGCAGGAGGGCACAGAGAAGGGGCTTTTGTCCAGCCCTGCAGGAAGGCCAGGGAACTTCACAGAGCCGTCCGTGGTGTTGTCTGGGCCCACTGGGCGGCCCCCGGACAGAGGCAGTTAATGAACGCGCCCCAAGTGGGCCCAGCACAATGGCGCGTTGTGCAGCCTGTCGGGGCCATCGGCACGCTCACCCGTCAGGGCTCCGGCGCTGGGAACACACAGCTAATGGGTGCGAACCCACCGTGGCCGCCACGGTGGGCCGACGCAGGGGGGACGCAGGCCTCTGACGGGGGAGGTGATCAGGAGGACGTGACCGCCAGCTGACCCTCCAGCGGGACCCGGGCATCGGAGGCTCCTCACCCGTCCCCTGTCCTTGGAATGTACGTACCGCCCACCATTCCCACAGCGGGAACGGTTCCAAGGACGCGGCCTTGAAGAGAAGGTGGCACCGAGACCAGCTGGCTGGAGTACGTGACTGAGGCCTCTACATGAACGCCGAGACTGGGGGTGTGGACACGGCCATCTGCTGGTCTTACGGCACCTGAGACAAGTTTCACATGTAAGTTTCCTGCCTATTCCACCTGCCACCTGCCCGTCTGGGCGGGCCGCCTCCTCTTCCGTCCCTCCTGGCCCTCCATGTACGGGGCCGGTTTATAAACCAACACCCCGGGACCCCCAGCAGCGATGACCTCCCGTCTGAGACACAGTGGCCCTCAGTCTCCAGCCGGTGGGGGGGACCCGCACGAGAAGGGGCCCCGTAAGCCTGGTGCGGGCGCTGGGTCCCCGCGCGGGGAGGGCGGGACGGGATAAGGAGCGGGGCTAGGTCTCCAGAGCGCTGGCTGCTGCCCCTCTGAGCCCCTCCCCATTGTGACCTTGAGCCGACCCCCCCCCCAGCCTCGCTCTTCACACCCCCGTGATGGGCCCATAGCCCACTTTGCCTCCCCGCCGCCCCCAAGGCTTGTGGGAAAAGCACAAGACCAGAAGGATGGAAATCACCCATAAACTTCACAGTGCAGTGAGAAAGTGAGGTTTCCTCTAGGCCCCTTAGGGCCTCAGTGCCACCTTCACGGCCTCCAAATGCCCCTTGGGGGGTGGGGGGAGCGGGACCAGGCCACCCGCCGAGAGAGGACAGCCGGGTCCCCGTGGCAGACCGCACTGTGACCTCAGGGAACGCGTTTCCTTCTTGGAGCTAGTTTCCCTGGCTGTGAAAGGAGGGGTTCAAGACTCCCAGGCTCTGCTGGCCCCCCTGGAGACCGACGGCCACTGCCATCGGGTACCCCAGGCCCCTGACACGGACGGGAGGGCCCCGAGGTGGGCCGAGCGGGGGTCTGGGCAGTGCAGGGGATGGAGGCCCTCTGTGCCCCGGCAGCACACAGGACCCCGAGAAGAGCACCGAGCCACAGAAATAGCCCAGCAGCTTTCCCACAGGCCTTCTGAGGTGGTATTTTTAGCCCTGGAGCCCTAGGCTCGGCTTGTTAAGAATAGCTCCGGGTAGTGGGAAAGCGCTCTGGCCACGGGGGCGGCTGTGTCGATTCTGAGAGGCTCACAGATGTCCGCTTGCTGTGGCCTCCCCCGGGCAGGGGTAGAGAGCGTCTAGCTCGCAAAATCAAACAGGAAGGGTTTCTGTGGCCGCTCCGCAGAGGAGCCGTGACCAAGAAAGAGGGTGGCTGTCCTCACTGAGGACCCTAGCGGCTCTGGGCCTTCAGGCGGACAGCAGACTGTAGGCTGGGGCTGGCCGTCCACGCAGGCCCTCTGTGCCTATGGGGCCTGACACCCTCAGCGGGTGACAGGGCAGGGCTGGGGGCCCCTGAGCGTGGTCGCGCCATGGTCCCCCTGGGGCCTCCAGCCCAGGGATGGAGTGCCCTCTCCAGGTCACCCAGCCGGGACCCGCTGGGCCAGGTG
This sequence comes from Physeter macrocephalus, assembly GCF_002837175.3. Taxonomy (NCBI): domain Eukaryota; kingdom Metazoa; phylum Chordata; class Mammalia; order Artiodactyla; family Physeteridae; genus Physeter; species Physeter macrocephalus. The sequence continues at coordinate 93,915 of NC_041231.1, read as the reverse complement.
CGGCTCCCTGGGAGGGTCAGGTATTTCTGGCCCAGGGAAGAGATGCTCCACCCCAGCACAGGTCACACACGGGCCTGGAGTTTTGTCTGCAGAGCTCCCCTCCCTCGAGCCCCTCCCCCCTCATCCCCATCCCCGCGCGCCCCATCTCCGTCCCAGATCCTCAGCCTCATCCACACAGGTTCCACTGAGGGCCCCGCCAAAGGGCCTTTTGTCCTGGAGTTGAATCCTCCGGAGGGCGGGGGTCCAAGCCTGCCAGGCCTCCCCACGCCTGGGACACGGGGTGTAAGCCGTCGGCATTTGGCGCTCAGTGAAGACAAAGAACCTGAAAAACCAAGGAAGGACCTGCCAAGATTCATAGGGACGGCCTTTCTTCCAGTTCTTCCTCAGCTCTAAAGCCTTCCATGGCTCCCCAGTACCTGCGGCAGCCGGATATAATGTGAACTGGTGAATCTTTGTTTCCTCCCAGATAAAAATGCACCTGGATGCATAGAGAATTTGAAGCAGTTGAGGGCAGAGAGGTTCCAAATGCTGGTGGGGTGGGGGGGTCCCTGAGGCCTGCTCGAAAGCTGCTTCCCAAGACAGGCTGGCACCCGGGGGGCAGACAGAGTCCAGACGCCTCTGCCAGGCATTCGAGGCCTGCCGGGGCCACCCACACTGCAACCCAATTCTGCCACTTACTAGGGGTCTCTCCTGCTCAGCGGAAACAGCCAAGCACCCCGCTGACTGGGGCCTTGGGAGGATAGAACCCCGGATGCCTGCACCCAGCCAGCGCTCAGCGGGTGCACCTCTGTTTCCAGGCTGATGTCAAGAGACTTCGCAACCCACATCGAGCTCTGGGCGGGGGGCCTCTCCCAGCCCCTCCGCCCCGCCAGCTTACCCCTGAGACTTTGCCTAAACTGGGTCTCCCCCTGGAATCCATTCACTTATCGACTCATTATGCAGCCAGCCAGCCATCCGTTTTCTTATCCGCGTTTTCTGAGCACCTGCTGTGTGCCAGCTGCTTGAGACATGAAGACATTGAAGACCCCAGGGCTTGACCTCCAGGAGCCCCCGGCTTGGCAGAAAAGACAAGCGAGGAGGCTGAGGAATGCACCATGCTGGCAAGAGCTGATATGAAAGATACAAGGGAAGGGCTGGCGGAACCCCGAAGTCTCGGTTACTGCCTGGGGGTGGTGGCAGGATCAGAGGCTCGACCCAGAGGAGGTGATGAGTACTCAGGTATTTGCAGAGTAAAGCAATAGCACCCATGAAGTGTTTGGAACACCTAGGTACTCAGCCGGTGCAGCCAGGACCGTGCCCTCCCTTTCTCTGCACATCCGCCTCCACAACTGGAACGGGAACTCTAAGAGCAGCCTATTCATTCCAGCATCCGAAGGCCCTGGACCAGCCCTTGGTAAACACAGCTGAGGGAAGCAAGGAAGAAATTGTTTTCTCCAAGAGGCGGCCGAGCAGTGGAGCTAGCCCAGGGAAAGCTGGGGGCGAGAAGATGGAGAGGGGATTCTGACCTCCCTCCCAGGAAGCTGGCGGTGTCTCCCCACTCTGCCTGGGGCCACTGACACAAAGAGCCCCGAGAGGCACCCAGTTTGGTGTTCCATTCCTTCCTTCTTGCGGCCTCGGCTACCCCCCCACTCATTCATCCACGTGTGCTCCACAAATCTTTTTATCGGTCACGCACTACGGCCGGGCGCTGCCCTCGCCCAGGGCCACATCAGCAAACGAAGCAGAGAAAACCCCTGCCCCAAGTCCCCGTAGTGTGGGGCACAGACCAGGCCGTAGGCAACACAGGATCAGCGGAGTCTGTTAGAAAGTGACAAGCGATGCAGTATGCAGGGAGCAGAGCAGGAGTGACCCAGAGCTCTGGGGACGGTGATTCCAGCGGAGACCACTGGGAAAGGATGCCCAGGCGGAGGGGAGAGTCGGTGCAAAGGCCCTGAGGCGGGAGCGCACCCGGTGCGTTAGAGCAACGGCGAGGAGGCCCCGGGGGCTGGAGCAAAGGAACCAGGAGGGTGGGGAGATGGTGCTGGGCCTCGTCAGCTGTTGAAAGCACTTTGATTTTACTCTGAGTGAGACCAGGACTATTGGAGGACTTGGCCTCACATCTTGGCGGGATCAGCCCGGCTGCTGGGTTGAGAACACATTGGAAAAATGCAATGAGAGAAGCCGAGAGACCAACAAGGGGGCCAGGACCGCCCTTGGGGAGACACGATCGAGCATCGCCGAAGGTCCGCGGTGGGCGGTGCTCAGAGCCTGACATACTCAGAGGGTGCAGCCAGCAGGATTTCCTGATGGATGGGATGTGCGGTGCAGAATCATGTCCCCCCAGATGCCACGCCCTGACCCCTGGAACCTCAGACTGTGTGACCTTACACGGCCAAAAGGACTTTGCAGGATCTTGCGATGGGGAGGGCGTCCTGCAGTATCTGGATGGGCCCGAAGGACTCCCGAGGTCCTTATAAGCGGAGGAGAAAGGCAAGGGGGTCAGAAGCAGAGGTCAGAGTGATGCGTTGCTGGCTTTGAAGACGGAGGAAGGGGCCACAAGCCAAGGAATGCAGGTGCCTTTCGAAGCTGGAAAAGGCGAGGAACAGATTCTCCCCTGAGCCTCCAGGAAGAAGGCCCACACCTGATCTTCATCCGGTGAGGCCCGTGTCAGACTTCTGACCTCCAGGCTGCACGAGAACGAACGTGTGTTTAAGTCACTGCGATGGCGGTCATTGGTGACAGAGGCCGTGGAAACTAACACAGGGGCCAAGGATGATTTAGTGATCTCCGCGTTCACTTCGGGACAGCCTCCTTGATCCTTGGTGGGCCGTGAGCAGAGATGGGAACAGAGCCTCTAGGTAAATGCTGCACCCACGCCCGGAGACCTGTGACCCAGCAGCGGGCTGTGGGCAAAGAACGAACCCCGCCCCCCCAGCCGTAAAGCAAGAAGAGTGGCGGGGCAAAGAACCGGGCCCCAGGGAGCGGGCTGGTGTTCACTCTCCTTACAGAGAGCGCTTCAGAGCCGCAAAGCAGCACTTACCACACCGATGTCAAGGTGGGAGTCGCATGTCTCTTTGCAGCTCTGTGCCTGACTTGTCTGCTTGTTTCGGTGGGAGGGCTGTCTTAGGTTTGTAGGCATGGGGGCTCATCCGAATTTGATGTTTGCTCTGTTTCTGTACATTAACATAAAAGGGAGTTTAGCCAGCACCCAGCAACCCCTGGGAATCTTCTCCTCTCCAGGGTCTTAAGGAGACTGGTGTTGGGTTATCGAGACGTGTGACGTGCTCAGATTCACTTTTCTCAATCAATAGACTTTACTTCTTCGAGCAGTTTTAGGCTTCGAGAAAAATCAGGTGGAAAGCACAGAGAGTTCCCTTATACCACCTCTCCACCCTACAGATGCCCCTTTGCTAACTTCTCCCATTAGTGCTGTACATTTGCTACAAATGATGAACCCATACTGATGTATTACTAACGAAGTCCAGAGTTTCCATTAGGGTTCACGGGATATTATACATTCTGTGGGTTTTGCTAAACGCGTCATGTCATGGTGCCACCATTACCGTCTCACACAGAGTAGGTGCAATGCCCTAAAAATCCTCTGTGCTCCATTAATTCACCCCCCCTCACCCCCACACCTGGCAGCCACTGATATTTTTACTGTCTCCGTAGTTTTCCCTTTTCCAGAATGTCACGTGGTTGGAATCACACAGGGTGTGGCCTTTTCAGACTGGCTTCTTCCACTCGGTCAAATGCATTTACTTTTCCTCCATGGCTTTTCATGGAGTAATAGATTATTGCTTTTTAGTGCTGAATAGTATTCCTTTGTCTGGATGGACCACAATTTATCCACTCACCTACTGAAGGAAGCCTTTGTTGCTGCCTCTTTGGGGCAAATTTGAACAAAGCTGTTATAAACAGACTTACATCCCGGCTAAGTTCTGTTTTGGTGCCGTGTGGGGGAAGTCCCTTAACCATCAAAGGGCGTTTGTGCAGAAGAGAGGTTGGGTGGCCTCAGGGCTCCTGGGGCTGCGTGTGGTCCAGGAGGTGCGGGGAGCTTTCTGAGACGGTGAGCTGTCCAGCAGTGGGGAGACGGGCAGCCCAGGACATCTCAAGGAGCCTTTCCCTGACATCCTGCCCTCCCCTCCACCATGAGGTCCAAGCAGAGACCGGGGAAACCTGATGGAATATGAGACAGGAGTTTTCCACTCTGGGAAGAAGGCTGGGACCCCTCGTGTCCCAGGACTCTGGAACGAGGCTGCCCTTCCCCTCCAGCCCCTGCCATGCCTGTCTTAAGTGTCATCGTCGCCCTGTGTGTGTGTGCGTCACCCTTACGGGCAGCCCCAGGGCAGGGAGGGAGGCACATGCATCCCTGCCTCGTCCCCAGCCCACTACAGAGTACTGCACGGAGCAGGTACCGTCCAGGTCTGCGGTTTAACAAAGAGGGACCCCTCTCGTGCGGCTTTGCCATCTGCCTCCTGCCCGGCGAGGGAAGAAGCAGGAGGTGTGGATGGGCGTGGAGCCGCAGCCCCCCGGACCTGGAAGGCCACCTCGCCCGGCTGGGGGACCATCTCCCGGCAGGATTATCAGAGCCCATCTGAGTCAACCACGCATAAAAACAGGAAGAGCTGGGACAAGATCCTTCACCTTCCTTTGATTGTCATGGCCCAATTGTTTCCTCGCGGCGACGCCATCCGGCTGCTTCACGGATGCTCCTGTGCCTTGGTCCAGCCAGCTCCCCCCACCCCAGACGCCACGGCGGAGGCGAGGGGACCGGGGAAGTGGGGCCCTTCTGCAGAGCAAAGGCCACGGATCGCATGGCTGCCAGATACGCGGGAAGACTTGGACCTCGATCTGGTCTTTCAGGGCAAACCCAGGGGGCTTTCCGAGGCTGCGGGGGCAGCTGATGCTGATGTGGAAACAGCCCCTCAAAACGCCTTCAGCTGCAGAGTGACAGAGGAGCTGCCTGGACAGGATGCGGGTGACCCTGGCAAGGGCGTAGGGAGAGCGCCCGGTTCCCCACACCCACCTCCAGCAGCAAAGAGCGGAAAGGAAGTGCAGAGCGCTGGAAGCGCCAGCCTTGGTGGGGAGGGTCGCCCAGCCTCTGGCACTTCTGTGAAGGTTTTGCGGTGTATTATTGTCCCTGCACCGGATTCACTGTGGCCGCTGGTGCTGGAGGAGACCCCAGAGCCCCGGGAGGCAAAAGAACCTGTCCCTTACTTACCTCGCTGCCCCACTAGATACGCACACACACGCGTTCATGCGTGCGCGCGTGTCTGTGCACACACACACACACACACACACACACACTCAGGAACCTCTTCCCCGGGAGGTGAGTGAGTCCTCGCCTCCTGCAGAATTTACGAGACCACCTGAGGCCAGTTGGGCTTTGCGCACTTCTCCCACCTGCAAAGGTGACCTCCGAGCTTCCGGTGACCCTTGGGCATTTCCAAAGTCCAGACAGCCAGGTGTTTCGCCACCACCTGGCACCTTCTCCTGGAACCTCACTGCACGCATCTTTTAAGGACCCACAGCGGCTCCGAGAATGTCCAGTGTGAATGCACGGCCGAGGTTGTGACGGGTTTGCTGATCCTGTGGACCAAGGGTCCACAAAAGAAACCAGCTCAAAGCACGCGGGCTCAAGTCTCTGCTCTGGCACCTTCATCCTCACCTCTCTGCACCTGCCAGATGGGCAAAAGGACCCCTCCTGGGGGTGATGTGAGCTCAGGGGAGAAAAGAGAAGAAGCAGGGGTTGGTGACAGGGTCAGCTAGGGCAACAGGAGTGGCTGGAATGACAATGCTAGTGGCCAGCAAACTTCCAAAGGAGGAGATGCCTGGCTCTCCCCTTCCCCCAGGGCTCTGACAATACACAGCAAGCTGAATCGAGTTTGGGTGACCAGGACATCCTGGGCCCCTGCAGCACCAGCTGACCCTTCTCCTGGATGACCAAGGGAGGCTGCTATTGGGTAGAGAAGGTGGGCTGGTCCAGAATCTTTCAGCCACAAGTGACAGAAAGCCAACTCAAACTGGCTACCACCTAAAGCAGAGTCACTCGAGGTAGAACAGCTTCAGGCATAGCTGGTTCCAGGAACCCGTCACCAGAACTTGGTGTCTCTCTCCCTTTGTGTCCTGGCTCTGCATTCCTCTGTGTTGGTGTCATTCTCAGGCAGCCTCTCCCCTCTCTCTCTTTCTTCTGGTCCAAGCAAACAAAAGCATATTGCCCCCAAGAGTTTGAACCTAAGGCAGTGAGGGGCTGGCCCTCACTGCCCTGGCATGGGTCACTGGTTAGGGGCAGAGTCAGCCCCACTGAGCTTCAGGACTAAGTATAGGGTGGGGGCATGGCTGCCCCCAGGAAAATCAGGGTGCCGTGGCCGGAAGCAGCTGGACCTGATGGGGACAGGCCACCGTGGGCATCCGTGGCTGTTGCAGGCACATGTGAAGGGGCGAACAGTCAGTGGCTGAGCATTCTGGAAGCAAAGGCAGAGTAGAATTCAGGTCCTGGCTCCGTCTCTCTGTATGATTTGCACCGGTCTCAGCCTCTCTGCCAGGGCCAGATTGTGGGCCTGCTCCGGTCACCCTGGCCTGCTGCAAGGCTTGTTCCGATAACCTGTTGCCATGGAACAAGCCACCCCAACATTGGTGGCACAAAACAGCCACCGTTTCATTATCCCCGCGAATGCGGGTGTCAGAAATTAGGGCAGGGCGCAGCAGTGATCCGTCACTCCCGTTCGGCCGTGTTTGAGCCTCAGCTGGGAAGATCTGAACAGCCGGGCATGGAGCCCTCTGGAGCCTTTCCACTCACACGTCTAGTGCCCAGACCGGGGTGGCTTGGGGTGGGGCTCAGCTGGGGCTGTAGCCGGGGGTGCCTGCATGTGGCCCCTCCATGAGGTTTGGGCTTCCTCACAGCACGGCTGCTCGGGAGTCAGACTTCTCATGTGGCAGCCGAGGGGTCTCAGAGGGGGCAAAGGAAGAAGTGACATGGCCTTCGACGAGCCAGCCTGGGAAATTCTGCAGCGTTATTTCCGCCATACTTGATGGGTTGAAGTGGCCCCAAGCCCACCCACGTGCAAGAGGAGAGGGCAGAGACCTCACCTGTACATACGCAGAGCGTCAAAGAATTTACAGCCATGTTTGACAGCCATCACCAACCTCAAATGGGATGACAGATTCTCAAGGTGGGGGGCAGTGATTTTGCCCCCAGAAGCTATTTGGCAGTGCCTGGTGCTACGGTTCTGAGTGGTTATGTCCCCAAATTCATGGGTTGAAAACCTAACACCCAAGGGAATTCCCTGGCGGTCCAGTGGTTAGGACTTGGCGCTTTCACTGCCGTGGCCCCGGTTCAATTCCCAGTCGGGGAACTAAGATCCTGCAAGCCGTATGGCACGGCCAAAAGAAAAAAGCAAAAACCTAACACCCAAGGTGACAGTATTAGGAGGTGATGGAGCCTTTGAGATGGGATTGGTGCCTGTAAGAGGCCCCACAGAGCATCCTGTCCCCTTCCTCCGTGCAAGGATACAGTGGGAAATGACCATGCTGGCTCCCTGATCTTGGGTTTCCAGACTCCGGAACTGTGGGAATAGATTTCTGTTGCTTATGAGCTGCCCCGTCTCTGGGGTTCTGTTATAACCGGCCGAACGCATTGAGACACTGGGCATGTTTCTGCTGTCACAACTGGGTCAGAGTGTGGGGTTCGGGCAGGGGTGGAGGGGAAGCCTCCTACAGGGCACGGGACAGCCTCCTCAGAGAATGACCCAGCCCCAGACGTCCGTGGGGCCTCGGCGGAGAGACCCCGGGCTGAGGTGTGGTACCTCTACCGGTCTCCGGGGTACTTTCTGGGGCCGTCCAGGGGCTGTGATGTGGTAGGACAGCTGCCCTGAAGAGCAGCTCCCCATCCCCGGCTGAGCGCCGGGCTCCTTGGCCAGCAGCGGAGGCCCGAGCTCTGGGCTGGGGTGGGGGAGAGCAAGGTCCATCCTGGGCCCCCAGTCTGCCGCTTCGGCCTGGTGACCCCCGTGAGTGACTCCCCCCCTCGCGGCCCCCCTTACTCCTTGGAGGCAGGAGGGGCTGCCCCGGACGAGCTAGGACAATCTAGGGGCCGGAGAATCGTAAGTCCTCCGACAACGGTCAGTGCCTGCATAGACCCGGCCAGCGCGCTCTGCCTGACCCCCAGGACCAACATGTCCTCCCCACGCAACCGTCCGGCCAGAGGGCCTCCGGCCTGTTCGCAGACAGCTCGGGTTTTCTCTAGTTCCTCTCTTTTCTCTCTGCCCACCCCCGACCCCGCCCCGGGTTTCCCTTGAAATGCCAACCAAACAGACAGCTGCAAAAGGCAGCCCCAAACCACAGCCTTCCGGGGCCTGCTCTAAGCGGTGGCCTGAGAGGCCCAGGCCGGGCGTGCACCGTGCCATTTTTGGAATTCTTCAGGAGTGAGAGCAGCCCGGCTGTCAAGGGAGCTCTGTTCACAGAGACCGACCCGGCGAAGGAGAGAGGGTGCGCTATTGTCCGGGCTGGGCTGCGGGCCGCAGGAATGCACTGGAATGCCGGCCCGCGTGGCACGGCCCCAGAGCGGGGCCTTTGTGTGCAAACACCGGCAGCCCGGCCGTCCCATAAATAACGATGACCTCACTGCTAGGGCTGGACAGGCCTCCGGGTTCCAGGATTCTGTACTGTGACGGGGTGGGCACACAGGGCGGGCCCGGCTTCCCCAAGGAACGCCTGTCACTGGCGCATTGGTTGTCCATAGGTAGATTGCTTTGACTGGGCGGGCCAGCTGACCAGCCCCCGGGAGCCTGACGCCACCCCCTCCATTAGGGCTGGGGACCTCAGTCCCAGTCGGATGCTATGAAAGTGCACGTGGGGACGTGGCGGGGGGGGATGGGAGGCGCTGGACCAGCGCACCCTCAGGGTGACTGTGCCCACTCTACCCACTCCAGGTGACATTCTGCGGTCACTTCATCCCTGTGAGCCGAGCTTTCTTCAGCAGCAGAACCAGGACCGCAGGTTAGATATTCACACAAGCCTCAGCCAGGAGGTCAAGGTCAACGTCACAGCGGTTAAGTCATGTGGGGTGTAAGTACTCGAACAGTACTTCACCCCAAGGTCCTCCTCACCCAAACCCATAATCCCAGCCCCATCGTGACCTAACCTCAGACACACCCATCGAGGGGCCTCCTACAAAACACCTGACCAGTGCCCCCCACAAGTCTGCCAAGTCATTGAAAACAAGGAAAGTCTAAGAAGACATCACAGCAAAGAGGAGCCTGAGGAGACGTGATGACCAATGTGTCCTGGATGGAATCCTAGAAGAGAAAGAGAATATTGGGTCAAAGATGAGGAAGGCTGGGTAAAGTATGGAATTGATGAGCCATAGTGCATCAATACTGGTTTACTAATTGTGGCACATGTACCATAGCCATCGTAGATGTTACTCCTAAGGGAAACTGGATGTCTGCCAATTTTCTGTAAACCTAAAACTGTTGTAAACTTAAGAGTGTCGTATACACTAAGGAACAGGCCACCTGTGGCTACGTAGCAAGTGCTCAGTAAACAGGAGCTCTGATTATAGGCGCCAACCTACCCCCCATCACTCTAGACTCAGACAAGCGTGACAACTCAGAGAGAGACTTCTCACTTTAATCTGCACAATGGATGACACTGAAGTTATCTTATTATGAGGAGTAAAAGAAATAAGGATGCAGGAGTGCATTGTGAGGAAAAGCAGGGGACTAGACTGTGAGCAAATTGAGAGCAAGGGCTGGGTCTTTGTTTCCTTGGTATCCCCAGGATCTGATCCAGAGGGTGGTACACAGTAGATGCTCAACAAGTTTGCTGGATAAAGGAAGGGAGGAAGGAAGGGAACACGAATAGTAGAATGAATAGAGGGAAATGGATGGATGGGTGGTGGAATGAATGGATAGATGAATGAATACTAGATGGATAGATAGATGAGTGGATTATGGATGGGTAGATGGATGGCGGATGAATGGATGAATGGTGGATGGGTGGATGGATGATGGATGGATGGATGAGGAATAAATGGATGGATGGATGAATGGTGGATGGGTGGATGGATGATGGATGGATGGATAAATGGATGGTGGATGGAAGGATGGGTGGGTGGATGGATGATGGATGGATAGGTGGGTGGATGGATGATAGATGGATGGATGGATGAGGAATAAATGGATGGATGGATGAATGGTGGATGGGTGGATGGATGATGGATGGATGGATAAATGGATGGTGGATGGAAGGATGGGTGGGTGGATGGATGATGGATGGATAGGTGGATGGATGGATGATGGATGGATGGATAAATGGATGGTGGATGGAAGGATGGGTGGATGGATGGATGATGGATGGATAGGTGGATGGATGGATGATGGATGGATGGGTTGATGAGGGGTGGATGGTGAGTGAGTGGCTGGCTGGATGAACGGATGCATTTGTTGGGTTCGGGAGGGGAAATTGGTTGGAAGCTCGTCACCCTCCACTCAAGTTGTGTCTTCTCCCTTGACAAATGAGATGATCTCTGGGATCATCATTTACCAAACCCAGGGCACCTGTGTTTACCTGGACTGAATTATCCGACACTGGGGAGGTGAGGATTATTGTAAAGAACTAAGTTACCCCCAGGTGATGCTGTCAACACGGGCAACTGGGATTGCTTTTGCCAAAATCGGACAGTCTGGGTTCCTGTGCACCCTGAAATCCCCTGCGCGGGGTGGAAAGCACCAGAATCCCGGGGATTTTTCTAGAGTGGATTTTGTTTTGCCAACGAGAAAGAGTTGCAGCCATATACATGTGGTCAGAGGCGACCTGCCAAACTGAGAGCCCCTTTCCCATCCCTCGGGTCAGCCATCGCCGTGACCACCTGCCTTGGCCCAAAACAACAGGATCGTCCACAGACAGCTTGGCGAGGCCATGGCCTGACCACTCACCACATCCCCACCCGGCATCCCTCCCCCACCTCATGGCCCCAGAGTCTGGGGTGGAGCACGAGAGTTTGAGGTCCTCCGCCACCACGTGAAATCACAATAGTCAGCAGACGTATGTCTCAGTGGGGAATCAGCTTACAAAACCACGTGTACAATAGGTGCCCAATCTTGTAAATCTATATCCACCGGTGTAGAAATAGAGTCTGGAAGACCACAGATAGCAGGTCTCCTAACCAGCGCCCATGGAGCTGAGCCCACACGCGGGGCTCCCGCTGTAACCGTCTCCACTGGGGTCCATGCTCGGCCGACCGCTCCCAGCTGGCAGCAGCTCCGGGACCCCCGTGCCCCTCTGCACCCCTGGCACACCTGCCAAGGTCAGTCTTGTTCACACGGATGCTGATGCTTCTGTGCTTATAATTAATGCATTTCAGTCACTGTTACATCAACCGATGAAATCTAAGTGCGAAAGGAGTTATTCACTCCATGGAAACTAAGCTTTAGGAAACATCGATGCCTGTAAGTTGCTAAAACAAGAAATAAAAAAGCTCCGACTGAGTGATGGGTAAGGCAGCAGTAAACAATTGTGGTAAACATTCATAACATTCTAGAAAAATCCTGAGTTTGGACCGTGAATTCGGAATGCAGAACTCCAGGCAGCAGCAATACGAAACGAATGCCCATTTGCACCACGTGAGGTTAAAACAAAGCGTAAACCATGAGCACAAACCACCTTGTCCCTCTCCCTGTTTTGAATGGCGTGTTCCTTTCACCAGCCTCCTGCCAGCCTGGCCTGGGTTGCAGGGGACAACATCCTCTCCTCGAAATGCTTGGCATGGCTGTTCTAGGATTGTAAGTGATTTTTACTTTCTTCTTTGTATTTTTCTGCATTTTGCAAATTTTATCCAACCGACATGTATCAATTTATTTTATAACCAGAAAGGAAAAATATGCGTTTAAGCAGCATCAACTCGTTAGGAGGATCGCTGTTCCCAGGCAACCTCTGCCAGGAGCTGCACCTTCAAAGGTCAGGGTTGCTCCACCACAGTGTTGGATCATTTGGGGCTGGATCATTCTTGCAGGGGGCGGGGGATGGCAAGGAGGCTGTCACGTGCACGGTGGGGTGTTTAGCTCCTCAAGAGGCCAGCGGCAACCCCCCCCGCCCCCGCCCCAGTTGTGACAGAGGAACAAGGCTCCAGACATTGCCAAATATCCCCTAGGGGTTAACCTCACTGGAGGCTGAGAACCACTGATCCAAATAAAAGAGTTCCTAGAATCCTCCATGTCTGTCTTGGGCAAAGCCTTGAGCCAGCAGAACTTACCGGAAGGTCTGCTCCATTTCCCTAGACCCACCCACATTCCACACCCCACCCTGGGGACCCCAGCCTCCTCACTGTCCCCACCCGTGTCCCCATCACACCAAACGTCAGACAGGTGACACTCAAAATGCTTTCAGTTATCTGGATGTATTGGCTTCACAGAGTCATACCCTGGATAATTGGAAACAGTGTGCGTCTAAACACCATCCTTACATTTTCACCGCTATGAGGTGCTGCGCAAAGAAGATCCTGGCTCTGTCTCTCCAGAAAATGTTATTTCCTGAGATGGATGGACCCCCGCGCTGGCCACCTCCTCCCACAATGGACCGACAGGGCAGGAATCCAGCCCCTCGGGTGTCACTTTCTTCTTAAGCATCTCTTGCTCTTTTTTCCGTTCTTGGAAAGACGTTGACTTTTTCTGAATCTGGAAAAGCCCCCGAAGAATCCAGCGAAAGTCAGAAGCATGAGGCAGGGGCCACTCCACATGGCCACAGCCCCTGCCTCCCTGCGTGGGAGAAGATGCTGCTCCATCTCCCGCCCCACCCATCATACGCTCTGGGTGGGGCCTTTGCTAGGGACCCTGATCCTTCTGCTTCCCAGAAACAGGTTAGGCTTGTCCACCTGTGGTCCCTCCGGCCATATCCTAGGGGCCTGGGCAGTGTACCCAGGAAATCTTTCCTATCAGGGTCCACTCTTTCTGAACCCAGAAAACCCAAAAGGGAGCTAGCTGAGCGGGTGAGGCACGAAGGTGAACGCAGAGGAAGCACAGGGAGGGAACGTTCTGGAACGTCTGGTGGTCCTTCCCTGTGGAGGGCACACTGGGAGAGGAAGAAGGCGGACCGTGCCTCCAAGGGCCAGGACTTCTGGGCTTTACTGGGCAGACCACACGCCCAAGACTGACAAGGTAAGCCGCTGGGGGCAGGAAGAAGCATTAGACGTTTATCCTTATTTTCTCAGGCTTTTTTTCCCCCAAATAACAGCTTTATTGATACATAATTCACATACCACACAATTCACCCATTCAAAGTGTACAATTCAGTGGTTTTTAGTTCATTCACCAAGTTGTGCAACTATCACCACCAGCTAATTTTAGAACATTTTCATCACCCCCAGAAAGAAACCTCATACTCATTAGCAGTCACTCCACATCCGTCGCCCGCCAGACCCTTGTCACCACTAATCTACTTTCTGTCTCTATGGATTTGCCCATTCTGGACTTTTCATATAAATGGAACCCTATAATATGTGGCCTTTTGCAACTGGTTTCCTTCACTGAGCGTAATGTTTCATCTGTATTGTAACATGTACCTGTACTTCTTCCTTCTTAGGGCTGAAAAATAGGCCGTTGTATGGACTACCACAGTCTGTTTATCTATTCATCAGCTGATGGATATTTGCGTTGTTCACGCTTTTGCTTTTCATGCTGCTGTGAACATTCACGTACATGTTTTAGCATGGACTTATGCTTTCATTTCCCTTGGACACATACCTAGGAGTAGAATTGCTGGGTCATACAGCCACTCTGTGTTTAACATTTTGAGGAACTGCCAAACTATTTTCCATACTGACTGTGCTATTTTACGTTCCCACCGGCAATGAACCAGACTCCAATTTCTCCTCATGCTTTGCCCACACTTGTTATAGTCTGTCTGTTAAATTTTAGCCATCCTAGTGGATGTGAAGTACATTCTAGGTACTTTTGCCATAAGCATCTTTGCTATAGACATCTTTGCTGCAAGCATTTTTGCTGCAGACATTTTCACCACATAACTAATTGGCCATAAGGCAAGTTTGCCATAAAAGATTAAATAACAAAAAATAAAAGAAGCACATTAAAAAGGACATAATGAAACATGAGAAATGAATAACAAAATTAAAAAGAATTTATCACAAAATACAAAACATTTGAATACACTTAAGATATATGTAGATTCTCAACAGCAAATGATGAATTTTATTGTTTGAGTTGTACCTAAGCTCTTGTCCTCCAGGTCATTGTATTTTCTACAGTTTTTTTGCTTGTTGATTTGTCTCGTGTGGCATCACATTTTTTCTTTTTCTTTAAAATTTCCTCTTTTGTTAGGAAAGGTGTCAGTTTCCAAACACTAGGATGGGTGTTCGTACCTGAGCTCTGGACCATGCAGTGACAGCCTCCACACTGCTATGTGCTCTTGACCTGCTGTCACATGTCCATCGATAGACATTCCAAAGTCCTACTGTGGGTTCAACTTACATATTCCATGAATACAGGTTGTCTTTCCATTTACTTAGGTCTTCTTTAGTTTCTTTCAACAATTTTATAGTTTTTGCACTTGTTTTCTTAAATTTATTCTTAACTATTTTATTCTTTTCGATATTACTGTGAATGGAATTATTTTCTTGACTTCATTTTTGGATTGTTCATTGCCTGGATGGGCAGAGTTTCAGCAAGAACAGAGAGCAGACAGATGTGGGACCGGAGGTGGAGGGATAGCTTGCAGCCCAGCTCTACCAGGACCAGATGGGCCATCTCGGTTTGGGGGCGTGTCCCCCAAGAAGATATGTTCAGGTCCTAATGCTCAGAACCTGTGAATTTGATCTCATTTGGAAAGAAGGTCTTTGTAGATGTAATATTGCAGAATTAAGATACATCAAGTTAAGAGAAGGTCATGCTGGATTAGGGTGGCCCTAATCCAATGAAAGGATGAGGCAACTTTGGACGCAGACACAGAGGAGACGCACAGGGGAGAAAGCCATGGGATCACGGAGACTAGAGTGATCTGGCTACAAGCCAAGGAATGCCTGGAGCCCCCCGAAACTGGAAGAGACAACAAAGGATCTTTACCGTGAGCCTTTGGAGGGGACGCAGCCCCACTGATACCTTGATTTGGACTTCTGGACTCCGGAACTGGCAGAGAATAAATTTCTGTCTGAAGCCCCCCAAACTGTGATCATTTGTTACAGCAGCCCTAGGAGGCAAATACAGCGGGCTAGGGAATGAATCTCTCCTCTTTCAGTTTCCTCACCTGGAGAATAGAAATAATGATATCACCCCAGAGGGGCATGGGAAGAGTCTGTGTACTGATGGATGTAAAGCCATGAGGACAGAGCCTGGCACATTACAAGCCATCAACAAAGAGGAGATTATTTCCAGTCTTGTTTCAAGGGGTTACTGCAAGTTTTAAATGAGATAAGGAACCCGAAATTCTTTTGCAAGCAGCAAAGCACCAGAGAAATGTGAGACGGTTGATCCTTCTGGAGATGCAGATATGGAATGAAGTCAGGTGATGCTCCAGGGGAAGCAGGTGCTCAAGTCCTCAGAGGGTCTCAAGTCTGTAAAGTTTCTCCCTGGGCCAACAGGGCAAAGAGCGGAGAGCGGAGGTCAGCGGCTTGGACCCAGCCTCTGCCCCCCAGCCTGGCTAAGCTGCACTGTGACCTCAGCCCCCACAGAAGGGTCTGGAATGCTGAGGCTCCTGCTCTGTGGGTGCCAGGATGCTGCTCTAGACGCAGACCCCCACACACGCAAAGGTGACCTCCATTCTCCCTCTACTGATTTGGTACCTAGCACTGTATTACCCACCATTCCGCAAGCATCCTTGTGCCCGCTTCAGCCCAGACCAACGACCCCAGGCTTTCGGCACATGGATGCTGGGGGTGGAGAGAGTTTCTGCACAAGGTAGCAAAGATTCGACCACAGCTTCACCAGCTCAACACTCCCAGAATCAGCCTGCTCATTCATTTGTTCACTATTGCTGCATTAAGAGTCAGCCGCACGCCAGGCACTGGGGGCCGTGCAGAGCACAGTGGTCAGTGTCTGGGTAAAATCCTGCTGGAAGTGACCAGCCAGGTCGTGTCCACGCCCTCCCACAACCCCTTTCCAGCCCGTGCCTGCAGGGCACCCAGGCAGCCAAGCAGCCCCCCTTTCCAAGGAGGTGGTGCTTAGGGCTTCGTGCAACTCAAAAGGCCTGAATTCAAGTTTCTGTTTTCCAATTTGCTTCACCAAGTTTTGGTCCCCTCCCCCATCTGTGCCATATCTGCTCAGGGGGCCAGACCTGCCCATTTCCTCCTGCCCTGGTCCCCAGGCTCGCTTGATCAGGAGCATTACTGATGATCAAGGTACCTGGGATGCGGTAGGCACCCGGGATTGAGTCTGTTAGCCCATTTTACAGATGGGAAAACTGAGGAGCGGAGAAGGCTGGCTGCGTGACCAGGTCCAGAGGAAAGGCCGGCTTCCTGAGTCTGGGGTCTTCCCTGCTGGTTGGGCATATGCCCATCTCCAGGGCTCCGGCCCCTCCCTGTTGGCCACCCCCAACTTCCAAGACGAAGGCCCCAACAAGGTCTCACCCCCTCCCATGGGCGCTCTCCTGCAAAAGCTGGGGGAGGGCCTGAAGAGGCGGGGTGGGCGGGCCTCCCCTCCTGTCCAAGCCGCCGGCACTCCTCTGCCCCTCCCTCTGGGCTGTGAGGCAGGAGCTGGGGACCCAGGCCTGCCGGGCTGCTTAGGAGGTGTGAGCATCACCTATAAGGGGGGAGGACCATCTAGAAACGTGCTATCACCTTGATCCTGTATTGCCAACAAGTCTTGGGGGAGGTAGAAGCCAGGGTGCACATTTTATGGAGAAAGGCAAAGCCCCGGGGTGAAGTATGAATGATGAGTTCACGGGCACGGGCACAGCCCAGAGATCAGCGTCCCGCCTGCACGAACGGCGTGCAAATCCTTCAGAGAGCCCAGGCCCCTGCTCAGGTGAATCTGGGTCATAGAGCTGCCGAATTCCCCACCCCCTGGAAGGCTCCCCTCAGCACGGCCTGTGATGTTGTATTGGTCGGATGGGCCAGACGGCCTTGACCCGTAGCCCCATGGCCCACCTGGCCTGGCCTGGCTTCCCAAAGGTCTGCATCTCCCCTCTGAAGACACACCCCTACCTGCTGGCAGACCCGCGTCCTCTGGGGACGCCTCCGATGTCTTCCACCAGCTTTGAGCCACGTGGTGACACAGCTCGGCCTTGGAAATGGGAAATGGCCACGTTGGTTCTCCGGGAACCAAGGAGGTCTCGGGCCAGACAGAGACTGGGCTCTGCTCATGAGAAAGGGGAGCAGCCCTGGGACCTCAAAAATCGGCAGCCCAGCGGCATGGAGGGGCCAAGGCAGAAGACGAGCAACTCATCGTCTCGGGCCCCTACGAGGGCCCTGGGCTCAGTCGACCTCTCCGAGGTCCAGATAGATGAAGTTAGGCGCCCCGGTCCACAGTGAGCCAACGCAGAGCTGGGGCTCGAACCCACGGCCCTGCATTCTGGTTTGCTTTCCCGGCCTCCCCTCCAAAGCCTTCTCACCCAATGAGGGATGCTGTGGGAAGCTTGGTATCCATCGCCTTTCCCTTGGGAAAGAAATCAGAAATCCGTCAACTTGGAGTTTGATGGGAATATTTAACCCATACGTGGATGCCCATATTTCTAAATGTTTTGTGGCAACATACAGTTGAAGTGACTGCAAAATAGTGTACTTATTCCGTATTCTGAGCCAAACGCCTGAGGTTAGTCTTACTGATATAGCACGAGGCTGCAGGATGACCCGCGAAGCCTTCTGTTTGCTTTCTGCCCGACGGCCCCGATAAGATCGATGGCGTAGGCGGCTCTCCGTTGCCATAGGCTTATCCTTAACTGCTCAGGGCTCCAAGCAGAAACGTGAATGCAAGAGATCGAGGCATCTGGAAACGGCCTGTCATCCCCGCCCAGTTGTGGGACCCTGGCAGCCACACCTGGGGCCCTGAACGCCGTCCAAGTCACCAAAGCAGAGGAAGCGTTTGCTTACCGATCGTGCCTTATATAAGCTCCAAAGGCCCCGCCGGAAGCCCGTGGGGGCGTGCCACGATTATTATCCCGATTTCCCAAATTTCCCAAGAGTCATTTGCCCCCATCAAGAGGAAGGTGATACCTGGAATTAGCCACTAACTCGCCCATTCAATTGGCAAGTGGCAAAGTGAAGACGCTCGGACCCCCGTCGGGCGCCAAAGCCAGATCCGTGGCACGCGGCTGTCCCGACTCTGTAGCGGAGGGACAGAGGCCGTGGACCAGAGGTCGGAGGTCTGGGTGCCCACCAGGAGGGAGGCCCTGGCGGACGGGCCTGCCCTGCCCCACGACGGTGACAGTCAGCTGGGACGGGGCACGGGGGCTTTGCCTTCTCAGCCTGGGGCCTCCTTGCGTGGGCTGGGGTTTTGGGGTCTGAGCTCCACCACCGAGGGGGCGGGGGAGGGGACTTCGGTGTTTGCAGCCACAGGCCGGCGTGCTCTCGGCGTGTCGGGGTCTGAAGCACATCTGACCCCGCATCTCTGGACACCTACAGGTCCAAGAAGCTCAGCCAGCACAGAAGGCGGCGCTTCTGCAGGGCCGTGATGAGTGCCCGACCTGTGTGCTCTCTGATGGCCTTGGCTTGGGCTTTGGCTGAATGGGCGAAAGCACGGGTCTTTAATCTTCCAGCAGCCTCCCAGGTACCCCGAGGGTCCCAGAGGCCGGCACCCCCCACCACGCGGGGAGGGCTGGGAGACCCTTGAGACCACCCGGAAGGGCAGGGACAGATTGGGGGGCCTCAGGGAAGCACAGAGGGTGGGGTCCCTAGTGGGGCACTTTCTCGGCATCTGGGTTCGGACGTGGCAGAGGCATCCTCTCTGCCAGCCGCAGGACATCTGCCTCTGGGATGGATCCACCTGCCACACGATGGGTGCTTCGTTCAATTGCTGAGTCGTTTGAGCTACTTGATGCTCAACATCAGAAACTGAACAAGACACAGAACAGCAGGACCTGCCTCTTCGCGCCCAGGAGTGCTTCCGGGGGATCCGGGCATTTCAGAGCCACGCCTCACCCGTCGCCCGCCAAGCAGCTCTCCACTGGTCTCCATGCGCCCCGGGCAGGCCAGCCAGGTCCGCCTAGCAAGGCTCTCCCCCTGTCCCCAGTGGTCCTTCTACTCCCCACGGCCGTCACCCCCAATCTCTGCATCCACCCCTCCGTGGCAGCCCGTCGCTCCCCTCCCCACCCAGCGTCTGCCCGCCAGCATCCTGCACGCATGGGGTACCCAGGGCCCCAGGGCAGGAGCGGCTTACCTTGCTTCCCTTCCTGCCCAGCCAGGGTGAATGGTGGACAGCTAGGAGGGTCTTTGCACAGACCCTGCCAAGCCAGACCTTCCAACCAGCCCTGCTGGAGCTGGCAGAGGGCTTCCTGCCCGCCAAGGTGTGTGCAAGCCTGGTTTAGGTAGCATGTCTGGGAGCTGGGTTCCCGCCTTCATTCCCTCCCTCCCCCGGCCCCGCTCCCTCCTTCCAACAAGCACTGGCTGGACCACCCAGCAGCCCTCCCTGCTCACTCGAGACGCCCTCACCCTGTCTCCATCCAGACCCTGCCCCTGGGCTCCGGGCTCCACACTCCTGGGTCGTGATTCTGACCTCTCGGTGTCTTTCTGGAGGCTGCGGGGAAGGCCTGAGTGTTCCCTCAAAGGCGATTCTGGGGGTGGGCGCTGCTGAGGGAGGTGGGGGACGGGAGGTGGGTTGAGGATGCGAGGGCGGAGGTGGGGGGGGTCCCCAGGGGTGGGTGTCACGTATCCAGAGTCCTGGCCCCGGGACAGCCACCTGCTGGTGAAGGAGATCCACCCAAACAGGCAAAGCAGGAGGTTTTCCTCTCTATGAATTTCCCGCTTTCTCACCCGACTCCGTCCTCCAGACAGGACAAGGGAGCGTGTGCCCTCTGAGGCCAGAGAGCAGAGCCGTCTCCCATGAGGACACAGGCCCCTCTGGCTCCTCGCGGGGGACGCGCATCTTTGTGGGTGAGGCCCCCGCGCCGAGGGCTCTGTTCACAAAGCCACGGCGAGGCTGGGGAGACCAGGGCGCCACGCGGGCCAGCCCGCGGTCTGGCTGACCTCAGGGACAGCGTGCTGAGGCTGTGTGAGAGCCGAGGCGACACCCTGCTTGCACGGAGGGGAGCGAGCGGGCCTGAAGAGAGACGGGAACTCCTGGTAGAGGATGAACCTCTGCTTGAACAGCCCTGGGGTTGGAAGGTCACAACCTGCACAGCCTGCCAGCCCGTTTGGGGACATTCAGCTGTGAGAAGGGTTTTCCTGCCTCCAGCTGAAATCTCGCTCCCTGGAGCGTCCTCTGGCCATGGCCCCGTCCCCTTCCACACAACGCCCGGGAGACATTTGCCAACCCCAGGCTTGGCCCTGGCTTTCCAACCAGCTCCAACACCCCTGGTTTCTCTGCAACACCTTGGTGTGTCCCTTCAGGCCCAAGGCAACCCACCCGCCCCGAGAAGCCTGGGCCTGGAAATGCTTCATGGGAGAGACACCTGCCAATGACTTTCCATCCAGACGCCAGGCCGCAGACACAACCTCCTAGAAGTTGCAGAGAATCAGGCTCCAGGAGCCTCCAGAGCCTCTGGAAGCCTCTGGAAGGAGGGCACGGCGTGGTCCCCGTCTGCCACCCTTTTCCCCAGGCACCTGGTCCCGCTTCTCTGCAACAGCAGCTCCCGGATCAAAGGATCCGAGCTCCTTGGATCTCAGGCAGACAAAAGCAAACAAACACACAAACCCCGAAAGGGTTGTGGCTACAACATGGTCCCGCCCTCCCGCCTCCTCCCACTACTCAGCCGGGCCCTCTGGGATCAGTTTATCTGAAAACCACAGTTACCGTAGCTCTCAGAGTCACCCTGACCTTGGGTCCACAGAAGCACCTGCTCAAATCAAGTCAAACAAACCAGCCGTTTGATTTGGGGGAAATGAGAGGCACATCTGAGTTTCTGGGTGTCCCCACCCTGGCCGGTTCCCTTAACACACAGCCCTGGGGCAGCCACTGGCCCCAAGGCCTCCAGCTGGGGTCAGCCAGCCCGCTCCTTCTGTCACAGCAGAGGCCTGAGACAAGGGCTGCAGGACACAGAGGAAGGAACCGGGCTCGGGCCCCCCAGGAGGAAGGCGCAAGAGAGGTGTCGGGAAACTTCCTCCAAGCAGTTGTGCGGGTCCCAAGGGCAGTGAGCGAGCGTGGCCGGTGCCTGCGAACAGCTTGGCTCCGAGTCCATGGGAAAGCAGGACTCCAGCCTTGCTGCAGGCAGCATTTCTGGAAGGCGCCCTGACCGCGTCACCAACCTGCTTAAATAGTCATAATTAAACATGGTGCTGAGTGAAAGAAGCCAGCTGCAAAAGATTACATACTGTCTGATTTGCAGGAAAGCCCAGAGCAGGGAAGGTCTCAGCGAAATGAAGGAGTGCACACCAGAAACCGGATCGGCCCGCCTCTCCCACCCTCGCTCCCCACGCCTCGAGAGGCTGGTCCTGCCACACCCTCCAGGGGCCCCCGTGCCTCCTCCAGCCCCGCTCGCAGGCCCTGTCTGCGGCTCCCCACGGGCCCTCGTTCCTGGCTCCCTCCTGCCCCAGGGCCTTTGCACATCTAGTCCATTCCTGTTCACCCTCCAGAGCTCAGCTAAACCGTCCATTTCTCTGGGAACCCTGAGATGCTGAGCTCCCCGGATGGTCAACTCCCAGGAGCTCCAAGTACATCTCCTTGGCTTAACCGACCATTGTTACCATTTTACATTTATTTTTGTCTCTCTCCCACAAGGATGTGAAATCTGCCACAACAGAGATTGCACCTGATCTTTTTCACCACTGCACCCTGGGCCACCCAACACAGCGCCTGCACAGAGAAGACCATCAACAAACACTCGTTGAAAGAAGGGACAAACTCTGTGTTCCCCTAATGACGCCCCCCGACCACTCTGCAGCCAGGGCACCACGTGGCTAGGTGACCTTGGGCCCCAAATGCAGCCTCATCCTCCCTCAGCAGAGACAGCATTTCAAACAGATGGCCTTCAAGTTCCCGCCGAGATCTCAATTCTGCGACGATTTCCCCGTCTCCTGGTGCCTGGTGCGGCTGACGGTGACATCCGTCAGATCCTCGTCTCCTCGCTGGCGATCTGTTTGTACCCTTGGAAGCTGTTAGGAGTTCCTCTCCATCCCTGGTGTTCCAAATTTCCTCCAAATCAGTCTTTGAGGTGAGTCATCGCTCAGTGTCCTTTTCGACTCTTCGCCTTCTCAGTCACCCTGCCTGACACCGAGCAGACCCCGTCTGGCTGAAGATCCAGACCTTCCCTGGTTTCTCCCATCTTCACCTGGTCTTTGTTGGAAGTTCGGAACACCTGGACCCACCTCTGTGGTGCCTCATCCTCTCTTCTGTTTCAGTCTCGCGGTGCTTTCATGCCGGCTTCTGGGGGAATTCTTCAGTTTGTACTTGCAGCTCACGAACATGTTCTTCGGCAAAGTCCATCAGGCTCTTCGGTGCATTTTGTTTTTGTTTTCAACAATCAAACGTCTAACTCCCAGGCTCCCTAACTGCTCCTTTTTTGGATGTCCTCCTGCCTTGCCTGAAGACAGTAATACTTACGTATGTGTGTTTAAACTCTTCTTCTGTTTGCCCCGTTAACTTTATTTCCACAGGTGCTAGTTTTTCTGTTTGCGGGTCCGGTGCTCTCGTTACACAAATGCCTAGTGATCCCTGGCTGCCAGGTCAGCCCTGTGGCTGAGATTGCCTGTCCCTTCGCCCGCTTTGGTCACGAAGCCTGCCTCCCACGATGGGGTCGGGGGCGGGGAGCTGGACGAGTTCCCCTCCCTCCTGGACCCGCCTCTCCGGACCTGGCACTCACCCTCACTGCAGTGATGGAGCAAACATCCTTGCTGCTCCCACCTGAGGACAACGAGGATGCCGGGGAAAGGGGCACACCATCTCCCGCCTCCCAGGCCCCTTGTTCTGGTCTAGGGTCTCTCGCCCTCTCTCCACACCACCCCTGTCCTCATGGCGGTCTTCTCCAAATGCCTTAGGGATCTTGCTGGTTGCCTGTAGCTATTCCTGTCTCCTTCCCATCCTTCTACCCGGGAATCCCTAATGTTACCAGTTCACTAATGGCGATCTTTCTTATTACACATTCAGGCAATTTCCTTCGCCATTTCACCGGAGTTTTGTGAGAAGGAGGAAAGCTGGGGGCACTCGGTCTGCCGTCTTGATCGGATCTTCCCAGAGGAGTGTGCGAGAACCCCGGAGACACAAGGAAACCCCCCTGTGGAGGGTAAAGTCAGGTGCATGGTGGCGGGGGAGAGCGGGTTACCCTCGCCTGCCTGGTCCTTTCAGGGAAGCTCTGAGCTACACTACTGAATCACTTATTCTCACCAGAGGACTCACCAGTGATCCTTATTCGCATTTCCAGTGACACTTAGAAGGTCAGGTAAGACACCAGTCACTGGAGCCCCAAATCCAGGTCTTCCATTTCTGAAACCTCCTCTGATTCCCCCTCACCAGGTTGCCCATGGTCTACAAGGGCTCCGTTATTAGCATAACCTGGTCTGCTGATGGCCACCAGGCTTCTGGAAGAAACTCTCCGCAACCCACTGTCTGAGGACGGAGAACAAGTTGCCTGGCTTTGCCGTGCCTCAGTTTCCTGACCTGCAAAAAGGGTTTGCAGCCACCTTGCTGGGTGTTGTGAGGACAGCTGAGGCAACACAGGCCAAGGAGGTTAGCACACAGCAGGAGGTGAGTAAATGTGAGAGCCCCTCCTCCCGTTTCCTCAGAGCCATAGTGAGGGCCGGGCACTGCCACTCGGGGGCTACGTTCAAGAGCCCAGGTTCCAGGTCATCCCCGAGTGGAGGCCAAACGGACAGCCTCGGCACAGAGCCTGCATGGTGGGCGCTGGCTGTGTGCTCATGCACTCAACCCTCGAGCAAAGACTAAGGACGGGACGGCCCCCAGAGCAGGGCTGGGTCTCGGTGGAACAGGGCAATGGACGGACGGTGCCCTTCCAGACCACCCAGGTATGGCAGCTGTGTGGTTCGCATGAGATGGACCCCACCCTGAGCTCCAAGACTGGGCTCTGCTTGGTCTAAGCCAGTCATAATAACCTCAACTCCCTTATCAGGGCGATTTCTTAAGGGAGGCGAAATCACACCCAATCAGTGCAAGGCATTTCCCTGACCCCACAGTGACTGGCACAGGTCGGTCCAACCAGAGCAAGGCTCCGGACTTCAGTTCACTGAGACCTCTCTCTTGCTCTGACCAACTAAGGGTGCAGGTGCGAAGCTTGGAACTCCTGCAGCTACTTTGTTGCCATGAGGAAATCCAGCCTGACAACAACCCCCCCCCACACAGAGGCAGGGAGAGCAAGAGAACCGCTGAAGCGTGGAACCCCAGACCTGATTAAACGGCACCCAAAGCCCACCCGCCACCAGACTTTTCAGCTGGGTGAGCCACTTTGAGTTGGGCTTCCTGCTTCCTGCAACAAAAGAGCCTAAACGGACAGAGAATCCCAAGATGGATTTGCTGCCATTTTAAGACCTGGGCCTGGTAGCATGTAATGAGCTCTCTCCACCCAGTGTCTCAAGATTTGATTTCTTCTGGGTCTGCCATATGGGCTGAACCCATCGATCGATCAATGGCTCCCGGGTGGTTTTCCATAAACCGTCAGCTGCACAAGAAACCAGGGCCTAGAGCGGGGCACCGACTTGTCCGAGGTCACTCAGCTTGTTAGTGCCAAACCCAGGATTCGAACCTGGGCAGTCTGCGCTCCAGGGCATTTCTGCACAGGAATTCAGCCAGCTGGCCTGCCCAGACTGACCACTTGAACAGACTCCTAAATTGATACTTTGCAAAACATGCGTGTTTCCAATTGCAGAGTGCTGTTGTGACTTTGAAGCAGCGTGCAGCCTTCCCCTGATGTGGCAAAGGACGGAGGTGGCTGGCCTGGTATGGAGAGGCATCTCAGAAGATGCTCCGCAGACGCCCCAGGGCACCCACACTCTGGAAGGAGATCAGAAGGCAGCCTCTCTCCCGAGGCCGCAGGCAGCTGGCTCCCCACTTGAAAGGGACCCCGTATCAATTTCACTTTTCTTCCTTCTTTGTGCCTCCCTGATGAGAAGATGTTAGAGTTCAAAATAAATAGATGTGTGGCTGGGTGGATAGATAAATAGATAAATAAAGCACAGGTTTGTTCCAGGAACGCTGTCCGTCTTCCCCTCCCAGGGGCTGGAGGAGACGTGGGTTTCTGACCATGGCCGCCCATCTTCTTGCTGAGGCGCTGGGGAGCGGGCGGCGGTACCCCATTTCCTGAGCACCTTCTAGGTGCGGGCCCCTTGCTTCACTTACCCTCGGTCTTCAGGATGGCTTGGGGAATACGGAGGCATCACCTGGTGTGCAGAGAAGGCGACGGGGTGGATGGGGAGAGAGTGACTGGAGCAAGGTCGCGGGCCATCGAGCCACAGAGCCGAGGTCCAAAGCAGGTCTGTCGGGGTCCAGAGACAGTCCCTACTGTCCTGGGAGCTGCAAAGAACTAGCAGCCCACACGGGGACAAAGGGCTCACTCAGGAAGCGACAGCAAAAGCAATCCCAGGTGGAGAATTCTCACCCCTGTGGAATGTGATTGAGGACAAGGCCACCTCCCAAGACCCTCTGGGCCCCCAAAAGCACAAGGCAGAGGCATCCTCGCTCACCCCTCCCCAGCACTGAGGCCCAGGGCTGGCCGTGCAGACGGTTGGAATACATCCCTATGTCCCAGGGGCTGTCAACAGCTGCTCTCCAAGGAGCCCCCAGACTCTCCCCCTGATCCAGCAACTAAAGGGTTAGCCCCTGGCTTGGGGAAGTGGGGCCCTGGGGCCCTGCTTCAGGAGTCTAATCACCCTTGATTAAAACAGTTCCAGAGGGCTCTGCTAGGGCCCGCCAGGTCCTCAAGGAACCTGTCCACCTTGCTCCACTCCAGCCAGGGCCCCCCCTCCTGTTCCTCAGGAATGCCAATCAGAATGCTGCCCCAGGACCTCTGTACCTGCAGTTCCCCAGCCAGAGCACTCCTCCTCCCACTTGCCCTGGGGTCCCTGTCCTGCATCACCTCACTGGGGGCAGAGCCCCAGATACTCCCAGCCCCCTGTATCCAAGAGCAATGCCAGCCCCACGCCCACTCTCCCCACTCCTCTTTACAACTTCTCTGTACTTACAGGTCTGCCTTTGTAGCATCCTTTCTCCAAAGAGAAGGCTCAGCCCAGGCCCTGTTCCCTGCCATATCCCGTGCCTAGAACACACATCCAAGGCACACACGCAGCGGAGTCGAATGAATGAGTTGAACCGATGAATGAATGTCTGACTTTCCTGAGCCCAGCTCTGTGCTCCAGGCCGTGAGGCAGCCAGGAGGGAGTGGCAGGCGCCCCCTGCCCTCCAGGAGCTTGCGATGGGTGGGATTGAGATGGGAGGGGCAGAGAGGAGGAACAGGCTGAGGGACACACGGCGTGGGGGAGGCAGGAGGCTTGGAGAGCGCACGCGCACACAGACACACGCGCACCCAGACCAACACCTGGGACAAGAACAAGATGCAGAGGCCCTTCCTGCACATCCATCCCCCCGCCCCCGGAATGTGGTCACCCCACCCTCAGACTGTTCTCTGGCTCCCCATCCAAAAGCAAGTTGTCAGTGCCCTGAACCCAGGGACAGGCTGTTATCAGCCACCAGCCGGGCCCTGTGGAAGCTTATCAGAGCCTCTCGGTCACCCACGGGGAGAGCCTGGTGGCCGAGGCTCTGCTCTCTGGGCCTTGGGGTTCCTCTCAGCCGGTCGTTGATCCGGGGGTGTCACCTGCAGCTTCCTGGAGCCCTGGGGTTCTGTGAACATGCCCCAGGGACTACCGGTGTGTGGGGGGGTATAAGTGGGAGGGGCTCCAGGCCCCCAATTCCCTTCGTAACTATTATATTGGGAGACTTTGTAGGTTTCCTTTGGAAGATGACTCTGGCCCCAACCAGAGTGGATGAACCTTGAGGGCATCCTGCTGATTGAAAGAAGCCAGTCACAAAGGACGAAAAGTGTGTGATTCCAGTTCCAGGAGGTCCCTGGAAGAGGAGTCAGATTCATAGAGACAGACAGTAGGACACCGGGCACCAGGGGCTGGGGAGGGAGGAATTGGAGGTTAGTGGGGTTTTTTTTTTTTTTTTTTTTTTTTTTTGCGGTACGCGGGCCTCTCACTGTCGTGGCCTCTCCCGTTGCGGAGCACAGGCTCCGGACGCGCAGGCTCGGCGGCCACGGCTCGCGGGCCCAGCCGCGAACCCGCATCCCCTGCATCGGCAGGCGGACTCTCAACCACGGCGCCACCAGGGAAGCCCTAGTGGAGTTTTTAAAAATAAAAATTGTGTTTGTTTAAGGTATACATAATGATTTGACATATACATAGGGAAATGATTATGACAGTCAAGTAATTAACATCATCTCCCCACACGGTTCCCTTTCTTCTTTATGGTGAGAACACCTGAAATCTACTCTCCTAGGAAATTTCCCATATTCAGTGCAGTATCGTTGACTCTGGTCATCACGTGACACACCAGATCTCTGGACTTAGTCATCCCATGTTAACTACGGCTTTGTTCCCCCTGACAACCACCTCCCCACACTCCGCACCGCCCCCCTCCGGCCCCTGGCAGCCACCATCCTACTCTCTGCTTCTACGTATTCAGCTGTCTTTAGATTCCAAATGGAAGTAAGATGGTGCAGCTTGGGCAAAAGGACCTGAATAGACACTTCTCCAAAGACATACAGATGACAACAGGTCCACGAAAAGGTGCTCTCAGCATCGCTAATCGCCAGGAAGACGCAAATCAAAACCCTGATGGGGTACCACTTCACACCTGTCAGGATGACTAGGATCCAAACACTAAGACATAAAGGTACAACAGTGTGAAGGTACTGCATGCCACCGGGCTGTCCACTTAAAAGGGGCTAAAATAAAATGTTTACGTGTATGTTACCACAGTAAAAAAAATATAACTCCACCCACAGCCAACTCTCAAATAGGAAATCATCTTTTTTCCTCTAAAATCCATGTAAGAGAGGTTTTTGCCAAAAGGTCTGTGAGACCTCATCTTCTAAGAGTTACATGAGAGTTAAGTGAAGCACTTGAAAAATTAAAATTAAAAAAATGACTCCGCGAAGAAAGAAATGTGTTTAAAAAGAGTGTGAGAATCACTTCTCTGTTTCACCCTCCACAACAGATGCAAGAAACGATACAGAATGTGAGGGATCTGATCACAGCATCTCACAGCCCCTTGTCACCCAAAAACGGTCTGACGCTGCCAGCGTCCTGGGCTCCAGGCTTCCAGCCACCCCAAACCTTCTGCCTCCCAGTCCTGCCCAGAGTCCCCTCTCAGCCCAACTCGGGGCTCCCACCACCCAGGCACCCACCCCTTCCTCCCTCAAACCACATCCACTCCATCCCTGGGCATCCAGATCCTCCTCCAGAATCCCTGCTCCAGCCACAGGCCCGCAGCTGCCTGCACAGCCTGTGGAGCTGAGTTGAGCTAAGTCAGATCCTGTTTCAAACCCTTCTGCTACGGATGGAATGTCTGTGTCCCCCAGATTCATACCCCCCCATGTGACAGTATTAGGAGATGGGGCTGTTGGTAGATGGTTAGGCTTAGACGAGGTCATGAGGATGGGCCACCAGGATGGGATTAGTGCCCTTATGAGAAGAGAAAAAGATAAGTGTTCTCTCTCCCTCTCCCTCTCCCTCATTTCCCAGGTGAGACACAGCGAGAGGGCGGCCGTCTGCAAACCAGGAAGTGGGCACTCACCAGGAGCCAAATGGGCCAGGACCTTGATCTTGGACTTCCAGCCTCCAGGACAGTGATAAATAAAGTTCTGTTGTCAATTTAAGCTGCTCAGTCGGTGGTGTTCTGTTACGGCAGCCTGCTGACCAAGACACCTGCAAAGGTCAGTTGTGCTTGAAATCCAGAACTCTCACCCGGCCTGGCATGATATGTCCCCGGACCCCACACTCCAGCCACACTGCCCCCAACCCCACTTTCCCTTGAACGCTAAGCCAGCACCTCCCTTTGGCTGGAACATCTTCCCAGCTCATAGCATCCATGACTCCTCCTGCCTCCTGGTCTGGGCTCCCCGGGGGAGTTTCTCCCTGCCCCCACCGACGCTGTGGTCCGATGCCCAGGCGTTGCCTTCACAGCACCGGCTGGAGGGGAGCTGGTGAGGCTGAGGCTCAGTGGGCCAGTGGATGAATGAACGAATGAATGAACGAATGAACGAATGAACGAACGAATGAACGAATGAACGACTGCTTCCTACCTCCACATCTCCCACCCAACGTCCCTCTGCCTGGAGCATTTCCTGAAGTGTCTGGTTGGGGCCCCGGCTCATCCTCTGGTCCCAACCATCCAGCATGCATTCATTCACTTAAAAATGCATCATAAAAGGTCACAGGCAAACATTTTTTACCAGCCAAGTATGCGGAAGCTTTCTACAAAGAACAACAATCCATGCTGGTGACCATGATGCTAGTTATATAAATATAACACACACGTATACAATTCTATCATTATACATGTATGGAAATACAGAAGAACTACCAATCAGGCCTGACGCACTCGGCGTAGTTCTTCCAAAATGTAGCCGACAGCTCGGGAGAGGCGGGGTGTGTGGCGAATCCTATCGCGTCACCAGCCTGGGACCCGAGCCCAGGTCCCACCTCATTCCATCTTCTAAACGCTGCGCCCCCGAACCCCCAGAGCCAGGGAGGTTCATCAAGGCGACCGAGGACCCCAGGCAGACCTCCTGGTCCAGGGACCTCTGTAACCTGAAAGTCACACCTTTTCCCTTTGAATGCTGCAAATCAACAAAATATACTCAAGATTGTCCAAAGGAGCTTGCTCCAAACACCGCATAACGTGGTCCATACTGAAGGTTGTATTTACGTTTGAGGTGCTTTACAGAGGAAACTGGAGAAATTATGGGGTTGCTAAAGGCCTCCTAGGTTCTGAAGCTTGAGGAGCCTGGCCTTGTACCCAGTGGGTGCCCAGGGAGTAATTACTGAAAGTCAGGGAGCTCTTTGTTCCATCCCAACCAGAGGGTGGTCGTTCGGGGGAACCTCAATCCTCTGGCGCAGAAACCCCCAAAATGAACCCTTCCTGCCCTGATTCTCAGCCAGCAAATCTGCTTCCCTCCTGCCCCTTCCTGCGCCTCCAAAGAAAGGCCTCCTGTGTCCCCAAGTCCCTGATTTCATCTTTGAGGTCGGCACAGTCACCTCCTCCTTCCTTGGCTTGGAGGGTCCCAACCCCAGCACAGAGGGGCTCCCACACCCTGGCTCCCAGGGGCACATTGCCGGCAGACCTGCTGTTTTCAGCCAGGCGGTTCTTAAGGCTTTGAGGAAAGCAGAAGGGAAAAGGAGATAGGCTGGCATCCGGATGGTGGTTATGACTGCAGGAAGAAGGGGACCAGCCCCCAGCCTGTGGAGCAGGGCTCCCCCTTTCCTTCTCGGGGTCAGAACCAGCAGAAAGGCCGGAACGTGTAGCTGAGGAAGACCCTGCAGAACGCGCTTGGCCCCTTCTCACTGGCACGAAACCACCTGGTCAGAGAATTTAGTGAGAGGAGGCAGGTGTGGGTAGGTACAGGCTCAAGCAGGAAATTCCCAGGCATCAGAGCTCCTGACTCACAAGCAACCCACCGAGAGCATGGCCAGGGGACTGAAGCCCCAGATCGGCCGTGTCCAGGGCCAGGGAGGCAAGGTGCTGGACCAACCTCAGAGGAAGAAGCGGGGGCCTGCCATCATCCGGCCCAGGCACTCGCTGCCCGGTAAGTCCCCACCTCTCCCGAGCCCTGCTCCACCATCAGAGCCAGCCTGCAGGCCACATCCGAGTCGGAGACTCCAAGGGCCCCCAGTAGGCAGCGCGTGGCGCGGACAACGCAAGGTACGCAGCGGTAACCGGATCTGTCACGTGGTGTGAAGGACGGCGGGCCAGAGAGGCGTCCGCTGGGAGGTCCACATGGCCCGAGTGGGCGGGGAGAGCAGGTGGGGCTGTCGCTTCACTGCGCGGCTTACTTTTATGTTTTATTCTTTTTTAAATTTTTAAAAAATTGTATTGGAGTATAGTTGATTTACAAGGTTGTGTTGGTTTCAGGTGTACAGTAAAGTGATTCAGTTACACGTATACATATATTCCTTCTTTTTCAGATGCTTTTCGCAGATAGTTTTCACAGGATATTAAGCAGAGTTCCCTGTGCTGTACAGCAGGTCCTCGCTGATTATCTGTTTTATAAACAGTGGTGTGTGTGCTCATCCCAAGCTTCTGATTTATCCTCCTCCCCCCACGTTTCCCCTTTGGTAACCACACGTTTGTTTTCGATATCTATAAGTCTGTTTCTGTTTTGTAAATAAGTTCACTTGTCGTTTTTTAAAATGAGATTCCACATATAAGTGATAGCATACGATACTTGTCTTTCTCTGTCTGACTTACTTCACTCAGTACGATCATCTCCAGGTCCATCCATGTCGCTGCAAATGGAATTACTTTGCTCTTTTTTATGGCTGAATAATGCTTACTTTTAGATTTTGTAACCACGGGAACGCATCAGCCATTCAAAAAATTAAACTTCACAGGTTTACAAAAATCGACAGACATGTAAAATTGAATGAATACATAGACGACCCCTACTGACATTTCTGCAAGGCCAGAGTGTTACCCAGACCTCTGTGAGAGCACCCGGCCAGCGGGCAGGAGCCTCGGAACACAGGGCCCTGCCTGGGAGGAAGTGGAGGGCTGACACGTGAGGGGCCCCGAAGGCTTGGAGCGCCCTGGCCAGGACGCTGAAGCTGGGCAGACGGGCTCTGTGTCCCCCTGGGGACCCTGTGTGTCTGCAGGGGGCCACCCTTCACCCTCGGGGCACCAGGCTCCCCAAGGCTGGAGACCCCTTGCTAGAGCATCACCTGATGGGAATCTCAGAGAAGGGACTGAAAACCAGCGTGACCTCCTGCCCAGCCCCCACCAACAAATACAAAGAATCGATAAGAAAGAAACACCTCTTTCTGAGTGCTTCCTCCCCCTTTCCAAGGAGCCAGTTCCCCTTCTGGGAACACAGCAGCTTGCCCTGAAAGGAAAGCTCTAGGCAGCCGCCCCAGCCTTGAGCTGGAGCCCAGGCGCTGGCCTGGCAGGGAGGCCCGGTGGCCCAGCTGCCCAACCCCGCGTCCTGGGCAGCTCCGTGGGACTCCCCTGGGGGCAGAGAGCGCCAGCGGAAGCGGCTGCTGGTGCAGGGCAGGCTTTCTCTGGTTCCCACAGACGACCCCCTCAGGATGACCTGAATCAAGCTCCTCTGGCAAACCCATTTGGCCTCCAAGTAGGAAAAATGCTGCTCGTGTGATGCAATGCTTTGCAGATATTAGGGAAATGTCTTGGGGGCCCACCGCCACCTGCCCCTCTTTCCTCCACTCTGCCCCAACCACACGTGTACACACACACACACACACACACACACACACACACACACACAGCCTGTGCTGTTTTCTCTAAACTGACGATACTGGTGCCGCTATGCGCCTTAGGGACAGGGAGAGCCTTAGAAACCTGTCCTTTGCTGCCACCACCCACGGTGCCGGATGGGACCAGCCAGACTGGAGGGCCATATAACTCCGCAGAAGGAGACCCTGCTGGCCAAACCCTGCCTTGGTCACACCCCAGCCCCGACCGAAATCACAGGGAAAAGCTGTGTCATGTGTTAACATCACACGTTTCCCCAGCTAGCGCCTTGTTCCAGCACAGAAACCATGGGCTGGGGGTCCTTTTAGGGGGTGGCCCATCTCCTAAAAGCAGCCCTCAGGGCCTTGGTTTGCTGACAACTGAGTCATAGAACCATATAATCAGGGACAGGAAAGGCAGTTTTGCCAAGGCCTCAACTTGGACCAGAACGTCCCGCTTTTAGATTCATGGAATAATCACATCCTCCAAGGCGTCCCACCTCAGTTTTACAGATGAGGAAACTGAGGCCCAGAGAGGTAACGTGATTCATCCTGGGGCCTCCAGGGAGTTGGGACGGCGCAGAGGAGGACCTGGGTCTCCTGCCGCCCGGTCCACTGGCCGCTGTACCACACTGGCAATATGCTGAGGACATCGCTGGTGACTCAAG
The DNA here is from genome assembly GCF_002837175.3 of Physeter macrocephalus. NCBI lineage: Eukaryota > Metazoa > Chordata > Mammalia > Artiodactyla > Physeteridae > Physeter > Physeter macrocephalus. The sequence continues at coordinate 60,765 of NC_041231.1, read as the reverse complement.
GGGACCAGCCAGGAGAGGAGAGGGCCACCGGGACTCCAGAAGACGGGAAGCCTTCCTGGAGGAGGTGGGACCTGCACAGGGGCCTGGCAGGCTAGTGGACCCATGGTTAACCTGGAAGGAGAAGGAAGGGGGTCCAGAGGTGGGAAGGGAGGCAGGGTCTCTGGAGCCTGGGTGAGGAGTAAGGGTGGGGGCAGACCCCAGAGACCCAGGCAACGCCTTTCTCCATGCATCTCAACTCAGGTCCATGCCCCGAGAACAGGGCCCTGAATGAAGCCAGACTGCCAGACCCATCACCTGCACCTCTGGCCTAAAGCTGGCAAAGCCCACCGAGACCCCCGGGACCAGCGCCGCCCGGGCCCCCGTGAGCATCTCCGTCCAGAGCACAGACGCGGGTCTGCTCACGGCCTGCAGTGTTCCTCCTGGTTGTCGCCCCGCCGTCGAAACTGCTCTCAACAGCAAAGGGAGGGGATGTTTGGACCCCCTGAGAAGCCTCCTGAAATTCCAGGGTCCTGGATTTCAAGCTGAGCCTAGTCCTTCTGGTTGTTCAAGTTCATTCAGTGTCGGCAAAATTCAACTTCCTGTTTACAAGGGGGCAAGCGGGAGGGGGACGAGGAAAGCCTTTCAGGAGATTCCAGAGGCGGCTCAGACACCAGCGAGCGCTCATAAAGCATGTGTATGAATTGAGTAGAGATGAATCAGGAACAGGGGGATTAAATTTCCCTTGGAAGACACCCAGGTTTCATAATCAAATGAAAAATAACTTGGCAAATAGCTGTGGGGTTTTGCTGAACCCAAAACATTTGAAAAGATGTTTGACTAATCCCAGCCCTGGGTGTGGCCGGGCCTTTCTGCAAGGGCAGGGCTCGCGGTGAGCGAAGGCAGGCCGCGCGCTGGAAACCCACAGGCCTGCTGGCTTCCGCGGTCACGCCCTCCCCGAGCATCTAGGAATCAGGTTCACCTACGGAGGGAAGGGGATTTTTTTTTTTTTTTTTTTTTTTTTTTTTTTTTTCCCAAAGACCCCAGCTTACTGCCTCCACTGGGATAGATTTCTTGATTCTCCAGTTCAAAAACATCAGCAGTATCTACTGGGGTGCTAATTCCTGAGGGACTTTGGAAGAACTATTTTGGATGAATAAATCTCAAGGCAAGAGACTTTTGATTAACAACAAAAAAGACCCCCAAACCAGAAAGCAAAAACTTCAAGAGCAACAGTGTCTCATTGTGTGAATGAGGCTGCCCCCGGCCGTCAGAAGGGTTCCAAGAAGGCCTCGAGGGCACAGCCTGAAATATCACAATGGTTTCCAGGAAATTCCCTGCCAGTATATGCAGCCAGGAGGGAAAGCGCTGCCCTGGTCCCAGCTCTACGGCACAGGCAGTACCGGCACCGTGTTGGCCAGTGGCTGCGCCGCGCCTATGCCTCTGCTCAGAACCTCCCTCCCTGGAGCCTCCTGTCTTCCTGCTGCCTGCAGACGGCCAGGGATGGTCTGAACAGTCTCCCGTGCTCCTTTCCCACCACGCCTCTGGGCTCAGGGTGCGATTTCTGCTACATTTTATAAGGCAGGTCTTTTTGAGCTTCCTGGGCACCAGCACTGCATGACCAGATACCCACAGGCATCAACTCAGCAGACATGTCATGGCTGATCACGTGCCAGAGACACCTGGACGAAAAGACACAAGCCCGTGCCCTTGAGCGACGCACAGAAGGGGGCACCAACCCAAGAGATCATTACAAACCGCTGTATGAAGTTGTATGTATTCACTTGCCATCCATCCACCCAGTCATCCACCCATCCATCCATTTACTCACCCAATCACCCACCTATCCATCCACCCATCCATTCATTCATCCATTCAATCATCCATCCATCCACTCACCCATCTACCTATCTACCCACCCATCCATCTACCCACCTATCCATCCATCCACCCAGCCATCTATCTATTCATCCATCCACCCATCCATCCAACAGTATTTATTGAGAAATGTATTAGTTTCCCTAACTGGGTGACTTAAAACGACAGATGCATTTTATCACAGTTCTGGAAGCCAGAAGTCCAAAGTCAAGGTGCTGGCAGGGTCACGTCCTCTCGGAAGGCTCTAGGAGAGGATCCTTCTTTGCCTCTTAGCTTCTGGTGGCCGCTAGCGATCTTCAGTGTTACTTGAATAGTGGCAGCATCTCTCCATATCTATGCCTCCATACTCACACTGCCTCCTCCTTGTGTCTGTGACCAAATGTTCCTTTCCTTCTAAGGACACAAGTCATATTTGGATTTAGGGCCCACCCTCCTCCATTTTGACCTCATCCTCTTCACTTATTACATCTGCAACCACCCTATTTCCAAATGGGGTCCACTTCTGAGGCTCTGGGAGGGACATGCATTTGGGGCAACACTAATTCAACCCAGTACAAGAAGGTTCTAGGAGCAACCACCGTTCAAGTCTCTAATTTCATGGAGTTTGCATTTCTGGCAGGGAAATATATTTAAAAATAAATACCCAAAAGCATCTAATAGAATGTCCGGTTGAGATGAGTGCTCTAAGGAGAAATAAGCAGGGGAGGGCCTCCAGCGTGACGGACTTGCCACGGTCTCCAGGGAGGCCTCTTTGAGGAGGCGACAACTGCACGGGGGAGACTGCTCCACGCAGAGGGAGAACCTGCGCAAATAGCCTGAATCAGAGCTGTGCCCGGATTCCTCAGGGACCAGCAAGGGGGCCGAGCGACAGGCACGGAGCGGGCTGAAGGGAGATGAGGAGCAGGCGGCACGCTGGCCCCGCCAAGGCCCAGAGCACATGCACCTTCCTGGCTGTGCCAGGGACTGGGAATTTCAGCGTGGGTTTCAGGGACCTTTATCTCCATCATCTTATTTCATTTTCACAATGATCCTGCAAGCGTGGGTATGATGATCCAGTCCAGAAATGCAGGCATCGTATCAGTGCATTGGAAGTGAGCTTCAATCCATCACTCGGATGGGGCAGAGCCCTGGCCATGAGTGCTACCCCTGTGACCTCTGGCCCTCTCTCTGCTGCCAGCACATGCGGGCGCTGCCCTTCCCCATCTACTTGAAGTTAGGCATATGACCTGCTTCTACCAAAAGAACAAGAGAGAAGTGACACACACCAATCCCAGGTGACAGCTTTCAGAGTCAGTGTGGGGGCTTCCCCGGTGGCGCCGTGGTTGAGAATCCGCCTGCCAATGCAGGGGACACGGGTTCGAGCCCTGGTCTGGGAAGATCCCACATGCCGCAGAGCCACTAAGCCCGTGCGCCACAACTACTGAGCCTGCGTGCCACAACTACTGAGCCTGCGTGCCACAACTACTGAGCCCTAGAGCCCGTGCTCTGCAACAAAGAGAAGCCACCACAATGAGAAGCCTGTGCAACGCAATGAAGAGTAGCCCCCGCTCGCCACAACTAGAGAAAGCCCACGCGCAGCAACAAAGACACAACGCGGCCAAAAATAAATAAATTTTTTAAAAAAAGAGCCAGTGTGTGCTTTGCCACGGTGTCTGTTCCATCTGCTGTGTCCAGGGACACAGAGACAGCAGAGCTGAGGGGTAGAGGGCCCCGCATCCCAGGATGGATGTGGGCCCAGCCAGGAACCACTCTGATCTTGGACTTGTTTATTAGTACAGGATGGATGCAGGCATAGCCATCATCCTGTTCTGATGGAGAGAGAAAATCACTACTAGTCACCTGCCCGTGATCCCTTTTTCTCTCCTCCTCACAAGACGAATGCCTGGACCACTCAGAGCACGAGGGATGTTCCATCCCCTCACACCTGGGAGTGGCCCCACGGTGCAGTTCTGGAAGAAAAGAATCCATCGCACCGTGGGAAACTTTCAGCAAGGAGCGTTAAAAGACACGTCCCATTCTGTCAGCCCAGGAAGCAACCAGGATGCTGGAGGGAGAGAGCTGTTCACAAGGATGCTGAGGAAGAAGGCAAAGGACCCTGAGTCGTGATGACCTCTGGGATGATGCCTGCGGCCCTGGCACCAGGAAGTCTGCCTCTGACCGTCAGTGCGGGACTGGGGCACTCACGCCGGAGCCAGGCCATCTCTTCCAAATCCTGCCTCCACCACCTACCAGCTCTATGCACTTGGCCCCCAGACTTACCCTCCGTTACCTTATCTGAAAAAAAAAATGGAGTCGTAGCAACAATAATAGCAATACATACTCATAAGCTGTTGCAAGAATTAAATTAGGTGATATATGCAGAGCACTGAAGACCGTACTCGGCGTGGAGTAATTGCCATGTAAATGTTAGCTGCTATGATTCTTACTGTTACGTGAGAAAAACTTTATTTCCTATTTTGCCAAGCCACTATAAAGCAGATTTTCTGTTAAGCACAGCTGAAACTATCCTTACCTGAAATATCAGTGTTCGTATGGAGAGATGTCAACTAGTTGGCAGAGGTTTGCATTTTTTAAAATTAGTTCTAATACAATGCTTCCTCTCTATCTCTATTTCCACCTCCGGAGACTGGGAATAAAATACACAATTAGTTCCATGGGCTTTCACCGGACAGTGACAACTTCCACAATATAAAATGCTTTGCCTCGGCTGGGGCTGCAGAATCAGCTGATTTTCTCTGGGTGCCTTGTCTCCTCCTCCACACATTCAGTTTGGGGGGTACCCGTCTCGTCTCCCAAGCCTCCTGCTTCCCCCAGAGCAGCAGTGGCCAGGATAAAAGAGACAGCAGCCATATGTGTGCATCCTACCTCTGCTCTTGAATGGCAGCGTGACCTCCGGTCCAGGAAGGGGGTTGAATTACATCCCCTAAAAAAGCTATGCTGAAGTCCTCACTGCCCAGGACCTGTGAGGGGACCTTACTTGGAAATAGGGTCTTTGCAGATGTAATCAAGTTAAGATGCGGTCTTCCTGAATTAGCATGGGCCCCAAATGCTACGTCTGGTGTTATTATGGGGAGAGGGAAATTTGGAGACGCACAGAAGGAAAGCCACGTGAAGACAGAGGCAGAGATTGGAGTGATGCAGCTACAAACCAAGCAACGTTAAGGACTGAGGTAGCCACCAGAAGCTAGGAGAGAGGCAAGAGCTTCCAGCAGGAAGTCATCTCACTGACATTTTGATTTCGGATTTCTGGCCTCCAGACCTGCCAGAGAATAAATTTCTGTTGTTTAAAGCCATCCAGTTTCATGGTACTTTATTACTGCAGCCCCAGGAAACCAGTGTTGGCCCCAGTATTGTCCTCTGTGAAGTAGCAGTACTACCACTGCTCAGCATCATTCTAGAGATCGCCTCAAGCAACACCCCCTGGGGACAGCATCCTGTGTTCATCCACCAGAGTTTTCGTAGCCCAGGTCCCGCTTCAGCATCACCTGCGGGCTTGTTAGAAATGTTCCACCTGGACCCACTGAACCAGAATCACGGAGACAAGATCCTCATGGAGTTCCTCTGTGCACTAAAGTATGAGAAGCCCTACTCTAGAAAGAGGAGCCAGAGGGAGGACTCCGCTACTGTCCCTTGATGAAGGAGGTACAAACGAGGGTGGCGGGAGTGAGGGAAAAGGGAGTGAAGCAAGGCAAGATGCCCAGGAAAGGGCGACATGATGCAGAAACACACCAGGTGTCTGGGCAGGAGCCACACCATGAAGTGGCTCCTCATCTCTGGTTTCCCACTCCTCAAAGTCTACCCAGTGATGGGGGTGGGAGAAGATTAGGAGCAGTTACTCAGTGTGTGCCGGTTTCCTTTTAGGCTGATGAAGATAGTGGTGGTCATACAACGTTGCGGGTGTACGGAAAGCTGTTGAATTGTTCGCTTTAAATTTTTAATTATATAAATGTCTCCTTAACTTAAAATTTTCCCCATCATCAGGACTCTCCCTGAATCCTAAAAATTGTGGCATGGAGTTCGGGTACCACCAGGGAGCTATCAAGACCCCTGCATCCCACAAACCAGGGCGTGGAGTTTGGGTATCACCAGGGATTGAGAAGGGAGGTGATGCAGGGAGTCTGAAAAGTCACATGATAAAGCCTCCTGTTGGATGATTGCTTTTCCACCATTCTTCTCTCCAAACATTGCACCAGCTTTGTAGTGGGTCTGGCCAGGCTCCAGTACCCAGGATCATTCACATCAGCCCAGATCAAAAGCAAACCACCCTGAGAAAGGACGATGGGAGAAAAGAATGGTCTATGCAATTAAGAGAAATGTACAAAGGTATTACTCACTGTTCATCTGCAGGTAACCTTTGTGTTATAGGATTGCAGCTCAGGGTTTAGCCACACCATCCGAAACCAAAGGGAAGGAAGAGGAACCTGCAGGAGTATCGGCGTGCAAGTAAAGGCGGGATTCCTATGGACGAGAAGAGATTTGGTGTGATAAACCAGGGGAAGAACATGGACTTCAGAGTCAGAAGCCCTTGGTTCGAGTCTTATCTGCCACTTCCTGCATAGGTAACCTTGGGCAGGTCACTTAGCTGTTCTGAGTTTCAATTTTCTTATCTGTAAAATGCAAGTGGAATCCACTCAAACAAGGCTGGTGGAGGGGATGATAGAGGATGCAACTTCAAACCCAGCCTCCAAAAATTCCTATAAAGCTTTAAGGAAAATGAGTAGCTCACAGTAAAAAATTACAAAACACTAGAATAAAAGCCAGCAGAAATAACAAACAGTGGAATTAAACCTGGAAGGATTTCAAAACTGAAATGATCAAACATAAGAAATAATAGAAACATGTTTCATATGTTTAAAGAAATAAAAGAGAAGCTTGAAAAGTAATTGAGAGGGGAACCTATAAATAATGAACAAGGAGATTTGAAAAAATCTATATAAAATTTCTAGAAATAAACATAATTAATAAAATTTAAAACTCTTTAGATGTCGAGTAGTTATATTAGTTTCAGAAAAAGGAGACTTTGGAGCAAAGAAAATATTTGGGATAAAAAGGGACACTACATAATGATAAAAAGGATCAATTCACCACTAATATAACAACAATCCTTAATGTGTATGCACCTAATAGCAGAGTTTCAGAACACATGAAGCAAAAACTTACGGAAGTGAAAAAGAGAAATAGATAAATCTACAGTTAGAGTTGGAGACTTCAACACTCCTCTCTCAATAATAGAACTGATAGAAAATCAGCAAGGATGGAAAAGAACCGAAATATTCCACTAAAATCTAAATCTAATAGACATTTAAAACATTCTACCCAACAGAGTAGAAAACACATTGTGTTCAAGGTCACATTCACCAAGACAGACCATGTCCTGGATAATAAAACAAATCTTAACAAACTTAAAAGAATTTAAATCATACAAAGTTCTTCCTATAATGCAATTAAACTGAAAATTAATAACAGAGAGATAAGAGAAAAACATCCAAGCATTTGGAAATTAAACAACATACTTTGAAATAATTAATGAATCAAAGAGGAAGTCTCAAGGAAAACTAAAATGACATTTTGAACTGAACAAAAAATAAATATGACATATCAAAATTTGTGAGATGTACCTATAGCAATGCTTAGAAGGAAATTTATAGTATTAAATGCTTATATAAGAAAAGTCTCAAATCAATCATCTAAGCTTTTTTTTCCAAGAAACTAGAAAAAGAAGAGCAAAATAAACCCAAAAGCAGCAGAAGGCAGGGCATAAAAAAGATAAGGACAGAAAAACAAAAGAGAAAAATCAATAAACCCAAAAGTTGGGTCTTTAAAAAGATCAATAAAATTGATGATGCTTTAGCAAGACCAACAAAGAAAAAAGAAGAATTCCTAGACATTGAAAATCTAACAAAGGAATACTATGAACAACCTATGTACAATATTCCACATCTTAGATGAAATAAATTCCTTGAAAGATGCAAACGACCGAAATTTATCCAAGATGAAACAGATAACTTGACTAGTCTTATAACTATTAAATACATTTAATTCATAGTTTAATTTTTTTTCCCAAAATAATCCCCGGACCCAGATGGCTTCACTGGTTAATTCTACCAAACTTCTAAAGAAGAAATAACACCAATTACACACAATATGTCCCAAAAAATAAAACAGGAGAGAATACATCTCAACACATTTTATAGGGTTAGCATTGCCCCAATACCAAAACTAAACAAAGACCGCACAGAAAAGGAAAACTACAGACCAATACCTTACATAAACACAAAGACAAAAGGGCTCAACAAAATATTAGCAAATAAAGTTCAGGAATATATAAAAAGAATAATACACCACCACCCAGTGTTTTATTTATCCTGGGAATTCAAGGTTGGTTCAATACTCAAAAATCAATCAATGGAATCCACTATATCAACATTCTAAAAGCAAAAACTACATGATCAATTCAAGTGATACAGAAAAAGCATTTGACAAATTCAACACCCGTTCATGATAAAGTTCTCAGCTAACTACAAAGAGAAAGGAACTTCCTTAATCTGATAAAGGGTATCTACAAAAATTTTACAACTAGCATCATATTTTATAGTGAACAACTTTCCTCCAAAGATTGTGAACAAGGCAAGGACATCCACTCTCACCACCTCCATTCAACATCATAGTATAAATCTTAGCCAGTACAATAGGCAAGAAAAAGAAATAAGAGGCATACAGATTGGAAAGAAAGAAAGAAAACTTCCCCTATTCTCAGACAACATGACTATCTACAGAGAAAATCCAAATAAATCTACAATAACAACAAAAACAAACAAACATCCCCCAAACTCCTAGAACTGTTAACTGGGTTTAGCAAGGTCTTAAGGTACAAGGTCACTCCACAAAAATCAATCATATTTCTATATATATTAGCAATGCACAACTGTAAACTAAAAATTTTTAAATGATATGGTTTACAATAACTCCTAAAAAAGTTAAATACTTAGGTATAAATCTAACAAAAATGTACTGTATCTGTATGCTGAAAACTGTGAAATGGGAATGAAAGGAATGAAAAAAAAATCTAAATAAATAGAGAGAAATGACATGTTAATGAATTGGAACTCAACATAGTAAAGATGTCAATTCTCCCAAACCGATCTATAGATTTAATGCAATTCCAAACAAAATCCTAGCATGATTTTTGTAGATATAGACAAATTGGTTCTACTATTCATATTGAAAGGCAACAGAACTAAAAAAGCAAAAAATAACTTTGAAAAAAAAAGAATAAAGTTGGACAAATTGTACTACCCAATTTTACGATGACTACAAACCTATAGTAATCAAGACAATATGATATGGGCTAAGGATTGGTGACACAGATCAAGGAAACAGAATAGAAATCCCAGAAATACACACACATCAATTATGACCAAGTGATTTTTTTTAACAGAGGTGCAAAAACATCCAATGGAGAAAGGCTAGTCTTTTCAACAAGTGGTGCTGGAACATCCATGTGCAAAAAAATAAACTTCAAACCAAAGTTCATACTTTATACAAAAATTAACTCAATGTGGATTGTAGACCTAAACATAATACATAAAACGTTGACACTTTCATTAAAAAATATATGCGAACCTCTTTGTGACTTGGAGTTAGACAAAGAGTTCTTAGACATGACACCGAAAGCATAGTCATTAAATTAAAAAATGAGAAATTGGACTTCAGTAAAAGTAAAAACATTTGCTCTGAGAATGACACTCTTAAAAAAATAAAATGACAAACTACAGACTGAGAAAAAATATTTACAATATATCCAACAAAGGACTTGTATCCAGATTATATAAAGAACTTTCAAAACTCAATAGTAAGAAAGCAAACAACTAAATTAAAATATGTGCAAAAGACTTGAATGGTCACTTCACCAAAGAAGGTATACAGATAGGAAGCTCATAAAAGTTATTCAACATCATTCACCAGTAAGGAAATTCAAACTAAAACCATGGTGATGAATACTCTGGTTTCTCTTCAGATCATATAAGTCTTTCACCTTTTAAAACTGCAATAAGATACCACTATGCACCTATCAGAACAACAAAAATTTTAAAATACTTACAACACACATGTTGTTGGTGGGAATGCAAAATGATACGGCTACTCTGAAAACATTTTGGCCGTTTCTTTAAAAGTCAAACATACACTCACCATATGACCCAGAAATCCCATTCTTGGATATTTACTCTAGAGAATAGAAAACTTACGTGCACACAAAACTTACATGCAAATGCTTATGGCAGCTCTTCTCATAATTGTCCAAACTGGAAACAACGAAAATGTCCCTCAATAGGTGAATGGATGGACAAGCTCTGGAACATCCAGACAATGGATACTGGCCAAAAATAAAATGGAAGAACTTGCAATAATTTCAATGATTCTCAAAGATATTGTGGTGAGTTAAAGAAGCTAGTCTGAAAAGGTTACTTGCTATACAGCTTCATTGATAGGACATTCTATAAATGACAAAATTAAAGTGATGGAAAACAGATCAGAGGTAGGTACAGAGCATGACTATAAAGGAACAGCAGGAGGGAGTTTGGGGGGTAATGGGACTGTTCTGAAACCTGACTGTGGTGGTGGTTACATGAATCTACACATGTGTTAAAATTCATAGAACTGGACATCCTCTTCAATAAAAGTAAATTTTACTGTGTGATAATTTTTAAAATAGAAGATAGAAATGGATGGATGTATTAAACAGCTTATTAGACATAGCTGAAGAAAAACTTAATGAAGAAATTCTCCAGATTGCAGCCCCGAGAAAGGAAATATAAATATGAAAGAAACACCTGAAAGGCACAGAAGAAAGAGTGAGAACGTCTAACATTCAGCTTAACTGAGGATCAAAGGAAGATAATAGAAGAAATGGAGAAGATAAAATATTCAAAGAGATAATGGGTTTTTAAAAACACAACAAGAATGATAAATAAACTCACAACTGACACATCATAGTAAAATGTCAGCAGAGCAAATTTTAAAAGCATCCAAAGAAAAAGATCATATACAAGAGACCAGTAGTTTTATTAACTGCTGTCTTCTTGGTGACAAAAATGAAAGCCAGAAGTGAGTGGAATAATGTAGTAAATTGCATAATCCCTAAAAAGGTCAACTGCTGAATCCCCAGAACCTATGAACATGCGGCCTTTCATGGTAAAAGGAACTCTTTGAATACGATCAAGTTAAAGATCTTGAGATGGGGAGATTATCCTAGATCATCTCAGTGGGTCCAATGTGTTCAAAAGATTTGAGGGAGGCAGAGGGGATATGACTACAGGGTAGAAGAAGGCAGAGATTGGAGTGATGTGGCCACAAGTCAGTGAACACCAGCAGCCTCTAGAAGCTGGAAGAGGCAAAGAATGGATTCTCTCCTAGAGCCTCCAGAAGGGACACATCCCTGCCAGCACCCTGATTTTAGCCCATGAGCCTGGTGTCAGACATCTGACCTCTAGAACTATGAGAAAATAAATGTGTGTTGTTTTAAACCTCTAAGATAATTTGTTACAACAGCAGTGAGAAACGAATACAAATATCTTCACTGTATTAAGACAATACAACTGTCAAACCTAGAACTTTACACCTGGAAAAACTATCTTTCAAGGGCATAAACTAAGTAAAGACATTTTCAGATAATCAGAAATTGGGAGTGTTTAAAATCGACATTCCCTTAACCGAAGGAAATTCTACAGGATGAACCTCAAACAGAAGAAAAATTATTCTAGAAGTACGATTTGGGATATAATATGAAATAATAAATACGATGGTAAATTTAATCAAATGTTGACTACATGAAACAAAACAACAACATCTAAAGTTGGGAGGGGGGACAGAATAAAGCTAAAAAACTGCATGTTAATAGCACATGAACTGGAAGGTGTGATTAAAATGAAAGTGAGTTGCGATCCATGCATTATTTGGGAGGAAGATAAAGATACTAATTATACTGTTTAATAGAGAGCCTCCCAAATGTCAGGACACGGAAAGAATGAAAATCAAAGAATGGAAAAACATACACCAGGCTATACATAGCCCCAAAAAGATGATGTAGCAATATTAATATCAAACATAATAGACTTTAAAGCAAAAAGCATCACAGAGATAACAAGGATCAGTATATAAGGGGTCATACGGTTTAATTCACAAGTGTATATAATGATTCTAAAATTTCATACACCCAGTAACAGAGCTTCAAAATACAAAACAAAACTTAACAGGATTTTAAGAAAAAATCGATAAATCTACCAAAAAGTGAGAGATTTTAATATTTGTCTTTCAGTACTTGTAAATCAAGAAGACAAAAATCAGTTGAATATAGAAATATTGAAGAGTAAATTTTAAAATGTATCTAATGGATATTTATAAACTGTTATACTTGACAACAGAAAAATGGACATGCTTTGTAAATACACATGGGACATTTACAAAAATTAATTATGCACTAGACCATAATGCTGGCCTCACCCAGTTTGGGGCCTACAGACTACATTCTCTGATCTCAATGCACTTAAATTAGAAATCAGTAGCAAAAAGACAACCAGAAAAAAACCCATGTGTTTGCAAATGAGAAAACATGCATCTAAAGGACACACAAATCAAGGAAAAAAACCATAGTGGAATTTTTTTAAATACCTAGAAATTGGTGACTTTTTAAAAATTTTTATTTATTTTTTTGCTGTGTTGGGTCTTCATTGTTGCACACGGGCTTTTCCCTAGTTGCAGAGAGTGGGGGCTACTCCTTGTTGAGGTGTGCAGCCTTCTCATTGCAGTGGCTTCTCTTGTTGTGGAGCATGGGCTCTAGGCATTCAGGCTTCAGTAGTTGTGGCACGCAGGCTCAGTAGTTGTGGCACGCAGGCTCAGTAGTTGTGCCTCGCAGGCTCTAGAGCGCAGGCTCAGTAGCTGTGGTGCACGGGCTTAGTTGTTCCATGTCACGTGGGATCTTCCTGGACCAGAGACTGAACCTGTGTCCCGTGCATTGGCAGGCAGATTCTTAAGCACTGTACCACCAGGGAAGTCCCAATTAGTGATTATTTTTTTTAAAAAAAGATTCCATATCACAAATTATCAGATGCAGCATGACTGAACGTTTGTGTCTCTCTCAAATGTATATGTTGAAGCCCTAACCCCCAGTGTGATTAGAGATGGGCCTTTGGGAGGTAATTAGGTTTTTAGATGAGACAATGAGAGTGGAGCCCTATGATGGGATTTGCACCCCTATAAGAAGAGGAAGAGGGCTTCCCTGGTGGTGCAGTGGTTAAGAATCTGCCTGCCAATGCAGGGGACAAGGGTTCGTGCCCGGGTCTGGGAAGATCCCACATGCTGCGGAGTGGCTGGGTCCGTGAGCCACAACTACTGAGCCTGCGCGTCTGGAGCCTGTGCTCCGCCACAGGAGAGTCCGCGACAGTGAGAGGCCCGCGCACCGCGATGAAGAGTGGCCCCTGCCTGCCGCAACTGGAGAAAGCCCTCACACAGAAACGAAGACCCAACACAGCCAAAAATAAATATAAAATAAATAAATTAATTTTTTAAAAAAGATTTCCAAAATACTCTTTAAAAAAAAAAAGAAGAGGAAGAGACCAGAGCTCTTTCTCTCTCCACCATATGAGGACACAACAAGAAAGCAGCCATCTGCAAACCAGGAAGAAATTCTTCACTAGGATCCAAATTTGCTGGCCTCCAGAACCGTGAGAAATAAATTTCTGTTATTTAAGCCACTCATCTGTGGCTTTTTGTTATACAAGTTAACTAAGACACAGTAATACAACACTTAAAAGGAAATTTAGAGTCCTAAATATTTAGTAATAAGTCACATTTAAGTTAGGTTTATCTCAGCGATACAAGATTGGTTTAGAAAATCTATTAATGTAATTTGCCACAATAACAGATCAAAGGAGAAAAACAAAATGAGGGTCTTAATAAATGCCAAAAATAAGCAGTCAATAAAATTCAATATTCAATCATGGATTAAAAAAACTTAGTAAAACAGGAATAGAAGAGAACTTCTTTAATATGATAAAGAGCATCTATCAAAAACACCTACAAAAATCATCATACTTAATGGAGCAATGCTGAAAGAATTCCTTTTAAGATCAAGTATCATACACTTCTATGTAACATCAAACTCACGGTCCTAACCTATGCAACAAGACATGAAAAAGAAATATAAAAGAAGAAAGGTAGAGAGAAAACTGTATTAGTTGTGGATGAAAATATTGTCTCAAAACCCATAAAAGACGTGTGGAAATTATTAATAAGAGAGTTAAGTAAGGTATGTGGACACAAAACCAATACACAAAACTCAACTACATTTCTAATAAAGCTGCAACAATTTGTTATAAAACACAAATTTTACAGGTGCTGTTTATAATAGCAATGAAAACAAACCAACAGAAATATATACATATGCTTAAATAACCTATGAGTAAATACAACAAAAATGTGTCTTTATGCAGCATGTTTGGGATAAAAGACTCTATATCATAAAGGTGTTTGTTCTCCCCCAAATTGTCTATAGATTCAGTGCAGTTCCAGTACAGAAAAAAATGACAGTTTAACTTTTCTTTAACGTTATTTCAGTGAAATTTGGTCAATTTCACCATAAAGGGATTATTATACACTTGCCTTGGGACCCTGAACAAGGCCTGAGTTGCCTCACCTGAAAAACAAAAGGATGGGCACCAGTGATCCTTAAGTCCCTTCTTGCACTGAAATCCCAATATCTCTGAGGCTCTCAGGAGGCGGGCAGGTAAGGTACATCTGACATTTCTCCATCGTTCCATCTCTGTACTGCCCACCTAAGGAAAACGAAACGATAAACCAGGGTGAGAATGGGTCTAAAACTCCTCCCTGAAACCTTGATTTCTAACAGGAGGAAAATATAAAGCAAACCATGACATCTCCAGAACATTATATAATCATCGTAAATGGCTTTTAAAAGATTACATAAACATGGAAAATATTCATAACATGTTAAGTGGGAAAAAACTGCACGTGTACTATAATTGCAGTTCTCAATGCAAAGACAAGATTCAGGATGCAAGGTTGCCCAGACTATAAGCTTCACCAGAAGACATGGTTTGGTCGGCCTACATTTTATTTATTTATTTATTTATTTATTTATTAAATTTTTTTATTTTTTGCGGTACGCGGGCCTCTCACTGTTGTGGCCTCTCCCGTTGCGGAGCACAGGCTCCGGACGCACAGGCTCAGCTGCTCCGCGGCATGTGGGATCTTCCCGGACAGGGGCACGAACCCGTGTCCCCTGCATCGGCAGGCGGACTCTCAACCACTGCGCCACCAGGGAAGCCCCTACGTTTTATTTTTAATTCTAACTGTTGGGTAACATTTAAAAGTGCAGAGACTTCACATAAATGTCCAGATTTGTAGTTTCTCTTAAAAATATAAAGATCAGCCAACACTGGGCCAAATTCCCACGTGGCAAACAGAGACAGGTGCTGCCCTGGGGTTGCCCTTCAGAAGCAGCCTCATACGGTCTTGTTCGGGTCAAGACCCTGCCTGCCCTGCTTTTCTCATTCCAAATGAGTAAATGATGCCTGGACTCTAATGCTCTTTCCATGTTTTGTTCATGGTATTCCCTTTGCCCCAGATGCTTTTCCATCTTTCTCATCTGACAAGCTCTCAACCGTTCTTGAAGACTGAGCACAGTGTGTGTCTTCCAGGACATCCTGAACCTCCAACTGGACCAACTCCTGCACAACCTGGTCCCTGAGGGAGCCCACCAAGATCTGTTCATCTGTGTGTCCCCTCCCTGGGCCAAGCCATCATCCCAGAATAGGGAAGAGCAATTTATTCCTGCTGGAAGCCCCAGCCTGTGCAACTGAGCTGGAGCACATAGCTGGAAGGGAAAGAACAGGAGCTAAGAAGTGAAAACAAAATTGTGTCAGGTGGATGACGGTATCAGAGAGCTTGTGCTTTCTCCTTAAGAACCTCCTTTTAATGCTGGTCTAACATCTCCAGATGAAAATGCAGGAGACAGCATGTGAGCCCATCCTGCTCCCTGTCCTGCTTGGGCAGGGCCTCCAGCTGTGGCCACACTCTCCCCACAGCTGGAGCCGGTCAAGAGCACTGCAGCAGCCATTTGCCTTTTCGGGACTGTGGAGCAGACCGTCCATGTGATTGAAGAATGTAATAAAGGCAAGTGACCAGCAAGAACACCAGTAAATGCTCCTGTTTCCTCTCCTAAATCCTCTGGCAGGAAGTCCTTATCTGCGTTCTGGCATGAAGCCTGGGGGTGCAGGGTGTTTTCAGCCTAGGATTCTGGGGACCCGAGAGTCCGAGGGGGCTCACCTTCCTGCCCAGCTCCTGGGGTGTCACCAGACCCTGGTCTGTCAGCTACGGGGCCGCTTCTCCAGCCAGCAGGCCTCAGAGCTCTTCTTTCTCTCCCAGACGTGTCCCTTCCTCCCTCACCTTTTCTCCTTATTGTCTGTCTCTCCCCAGAAGGTAAGAGCCCAGGGCCGGGACTGAGTGTGTCTTGTCTAGAGCTGTGTCCCCAGCCTCCATGGCCACAAATGTTTGTTGAATGACTGGCTGAATGCATGGGGACCTAGAATGCTGGGAGAGAGTAAGGCTGGGGTTCTGATGGAAGGTTCTAGACCAAAGCTGGGGTCCTGACCCTAGGAAGCCCCAAAGTCAGCCCCTCACGTTCCAAGCTGGGGCAACTCAGAGGTCAGTCAAGGCCAGGCACCCGAAGCTTAACTGGAAAAGGCTGTCAGGGCCCAGCCACGAGGGACCTTATCTCAGGTCCTGACCTTGGGCTAGTCCTACGGATTTGGGGGGATGGGGCCAGCTCCAGCCCCAGGCAGCCCCACCCCCAGACGGCTCCACCCCCGCAAAATCCAGCTTCAGACCTTTCATGCTCAAGGTGCCTCCACAAACCTCAGCAGAAACTTGTTCAGGTAGGTTTCCAGGCCCCACCCCTCAAAGGCCGGCCCCACCCCTCAAAGCCCCGCCCACCCCTCAAAGCCCCGCCCCACGCCTGGTCCCACCCACCACCAAGCCCCTCCTCCAGACTCTGGACCTGCCACAGCAGCCTCCGGGACTCAGGTGGTGCTTAGGGTGCCCACGAACCTGAAGATGACAGTCCAGGGTCCTCCTCAGTCCTGCCGGGTTGGCTGGGGTCCCACCGCACACGTGCTCTACGGCGCATTCAAGCCCCCAGGTTCCGTCGTGGAGGAGACAGGTGCAGAGTTGGGGTGACTGGGCCACAGTGGATGACAAGTTTAGCACTGGGGCCCGACCCAGACCAGAGCTTGACTGTCCACCTGGAGTGAGGGTGGTGTGCTTTGCCCGCAGAGCAGCCAGACAGCAGCCACAGCAGATGTTGCCACCATCACGTGTGCTCTTACCTGTCCCTTTCAACAGTAGGGAGCAAGATGGGTGGGTCGTCGCCCAGTACTAGGCAAGGAGCAAGGAGGTCAAGGGGCGGTGCCTAGAACCTGGTCCCCTGACTCCCTGCCCAGTGCTTTCCCCAGCACGTGACCTCCATGCTCTCCTGCCCTCTCTGAAGGAGCCAGAGGGGTGAGACAGCCCCCTCCTCCAGCCCATGACCAGGCCCACATCGTCCCCTGTGTTCCTCCCCCTGGCCCTGATTCCTCCCCCCATCCCCCCCAGTGCCCCCAGCTGTCTGCAGCCTGCTCCACGTGGGAGAGAGGTTTGTGTGGGTTCCTACTTACTGCGACTGCTGCCTGACCACGGACACCCCTAACACCGTAGGATGAGCACACCGGGCTTTCAGGGTGACCCTGACTGCACCGGGAGGCTTGATAACAGTGGTGACTCCAGAGAAAGCTCCGGCACACCTGCTGCATGGGGGTGGCCTCAGGACTGCGGCTGCCAGGCAGCATCCAATGTCTGGTCACCCAGCCCACAGGGTGAGTGAGAAAGGCTCCGAGAAGGCAGTTCCTCTCTGCTCCATAAGGAGGCAAAGGGGACATGGTCCAGTTCCTCCACGTCAGTGTCACTCTGCTTCCTTCCGATGCCGGGAAGCCCATGCCACTTGCCCGGAAGTCTCTGGCTTAGGAGCAGCATCTCATAGCTGGGCCTCAGAGCTACGAGGTCAAGGGTGAAGGCTGGACCCCAGCAGTGGCATCAGTTCGGCAGTTCTCACCTGAGCACAGATGGTGCCACTGAGCTGGAGTGGAAGCTTGTGAGGGTGCACCCATGCCCACATTGTATCTACTGGTGCCCCAGCACCCAGCCCATCCCACACCCTGCCTTGGACACAGCAGGTCCTCCATAAATAAGCAACCAGGAACCTTGGAGCGCACACCCACGAAGATGAGAGCACCTGGCCATAGTAGTGTGGATGGCCGAATGCAAGCCCACCCCAGTCCCAGAAGAGCAGTCCCAATGCCTGGGTCAGGAATGCACCCCAAAGAGAGACCTCGCCCACTAAGCGTTCTTGGAGCCCACACCATGCTGGGAAACTCTTGGGCATATTTCCAAAGCTGCTTCTTGGGCAAATCTCTCCACATTGGCCTCCACCACGTTTTTTCCTACAGTTGATGTGAAGCACCAAACTTCATTTTATGTGAGAGAGGTCTTGTCACAGACAGAACTATGGATTCTTTAAACAGTTCACCATTTTAAGGTATACAATTCAATGGCTCTTAGTATATTCAACAGAGTTGTGCATCTATCATCACAGTGAATTTTAGAACATTTTCATTATCCCCCTCCTCATAGCATCACTTCTCAATCTCCCCTCCCCCGAAACTCCTCCTGGCAACCAGTGAACTACTTTCTGTCTCTATGGATTTACCAATTCTGGACTTCTCATAGAAATGAAATCATACCATATGTGGTCCTTTTTGTCTGGTTTCTTTCACTTGGCAGAAGGTTTTCAAGGATCATCCACATTGTAGCGAGTGTCAGGGCTTCATTCCTTTTGTGGTTGAATAATATCCCCTCGAATGGATACAGCACAATTTGTTCATCCATTCATCCCTCAGTGGACACCGGGACTGTTTTCACTTTTTGACTATTGTGACTTATGCTGCTAAGGACATTTATATACAGGCTTTTGTGAGGACATATGTTTTCCTTTCTCTTGGGTCTGTATCCAGGAGTATAATAGCTGGCTCATATGGTAACTCTTATGTTTAACTCTTTGAGGAGCTGCCAGACTGTTTTCCGCAGTGGCTGCACCACTGCACATTCCTACCAGCGGCGTATGAGGGTTCCGTTTCTCCACATCCTCATCCTCGCCAACACTTGTTACTATCTGTCTTTAAGATTCTAGCCGTCTTGATGGGGGTGATCTCTTGCATGTGCTTCACATCTTCCTGATGGCTATTAAGAGCAGAGAATTTTTTATTGTGGTATAGTTGCTTCACAGTATTATATGTTACAGGTGTACAGAACAGTGAGTCACAATTTTTAAAGGTTATACTCCATTTATAGTTATTATAAAATATTGGCTGTATTCCCTGTGTTGTACAATATATCC
>NC_041231.1:33582-40905 GCF_002837175.3 Physeter macrocephalus | reverse complement strand
TGGCTGTATTCCCTGTGTTGTACAATATATCCTTTAGGTTATTTTATACCTAATAATTTGTACCTCCTAATCCCCTACTCATTTTTTGTCCCTCCCCCTTCCCTCTCCCCACTGTTAACCACTAGTTTGTTCTCTATTTCTGTGAGTCTCTTTCTTTTTTGTCATATTCACTAGTTTGTTGTAATTTTTAGATTCCATATATAAGTGATGTCATCCAGGATTTGTCTTTCTCCGTCTGACTTATCTTACTTAGCATAATGCCCTCCAAGTCCATCCATGTTGCTGCAAATGGCAGAATTTCTGTTGATAGACACTGAGGTTGCTTCCATGTCTTGACTACTGTAAATAATGCTGCTATGAACATTGGGGTGCATGTATCTTTACAAATTAGTGCTTTTGTTTTTTTGGATATATACCCAAGTGTGGAATTGCTGGGTCATACGGTAGTTCTATTTTTAGCTTTTTGAGAAACCTCCATGCTGTTTTCCACACTTGCTATACAAATTTGCATTCCCACCAATGGTGTATGAAGGTTCCCTTTTCTCCACATCCTCACCAACATTTCTTTGGGAAATGTTGGTATCATCTTTTTGATGATAGCCATTCTGACAGGTGTGAGAATGTGGTTTTAGTTTGCATTTCCCTGATGATTAGCGATGTTGAGCATCTTTTCATGTGCCTGTTGGCCATCTGCATTTCCTCTTTGGAAAAATGTCTGTTCAGTTCTTCTGCCCATTTTTCAATCAGGTTGTTTGGTTTTTTTCTTTTTTTTTTTTTTTTTTGATGTTGAATTCTATGAGCTGTTTATATATGTTGGATATTAATCCCTTATCGGAGACCCTAGAATTTTAAAGCAGCATGCAGGGCCCATTCCTGGTCCTCTCTGAGTCTGAGTGAGCAGATTATGGGTCTGAGAGCTTTTGCTGAGGCTGAGATGCCCACGTTGTTAAGGAATCTGATATCCCTTGCTCTGACAAAGTCGCAAGAGCACCATGTAGGGCCCAGCTGCCCTCACTGGTGGCACTCAAGACCTTGAGAGGAGAATTTCACCTGTGCAGCCTACTTCCCCCCCTCATTCTCCAGCTAGAGGCCCCAGGAGGCAGACGTGTATGCAGGTTTCCTTCGTTTGCCAGGCTCGGATGCAGCAGCACAATGGACAAACAGCCAGCTCAGCCAGTTCTAGGAAGAGACAGCCCCAAGTTGACCAAATGACCATTTGTTGTCTAAATTCTGCACTCACCCATGGGTGCTCTGAAAGCTGGTCTCCATGACCGTCCACAGGCCCAGGAAGTCTTCCCCTCCCTCTGGTCTGCAGGCTCCCAGGGCTGTCCCACATTTGCTCAAGGAAGAAAATGAATGATTTTCCCATTGTCTGTTAAGGAATTTTCCTGAAAACTCAGTGGAGGGCTTAGTTATGCACTTTAACCTCAGCTTCCAGCTGGCATCACCAGCCACCCTGCCCATAGGCAACGGGGCCTCCGGGATTCCATGAATCCCCCCAGAACATTTTGACAGGCGTGACTCACAAACGCCTCTTTCCTTGAAATATTTATGCTCGTTCTGATTCTGTTATTAAAATAGGTACAATGAGAGGCTTGGTATCTATTTTATTTTAATCAATTGTGTGAAGTACTGTAAGTTGGATGTTTTCAACGATGAATTACTTTTCACAGAAATGATGTAAATTTAATTATTCTGGCCATCCAACTCAAAATGCGATTTGAACCTTTGTTTTGGGGGTTTTTTTCCAAATATGTTTAGCTGTATTCTACTCTCTTGTTTTATTTTAAAAACAGCAATACGTATCACGACAGTTTCCATCTCATAGCAAA
Source organism: Physeter macrocephalus (assembly GCF_002837175.3). NCBI lineage: Eukaryota > Metazoa > Chordata > Mammalia > Artiodactyla > Physeteridae > Physeter > Physeter macrocephalus. The sequence goes on along the minus strand of NC_041231.1, from coordinate 39,073 downwards.
TAAAACTGCTGCGGGAGCGTGCCGACATAGGGCCCCGGCATGTCAACAATGACCCTTAGAAAACATGCATATGCATTCGGTTGACCTGATCCGTAAGGAACCAGAATTGGGTGAAGCTCTGTGCCAAGTCTGGCAGAAACACAGCAAGCAAGAAACACGCGTGTCTTGACTGTAAGTGCCAGGACCTGATTCTGGGACTTCAGGATGGCTGAATGGTCCTTGTCCTCAAGAAATAAGTGACCTAATAAGGAAGACTGCTAAGGAAATAAATAACAGCATTTGCTGTGAGAGCTGCTGTTGCCACTTGTCCACGTGCCCAGTGTAGCAGTGATGTTAACTGGGGGTGCACGGGGCAGGGGAGGGGAGGGGGGGTCAGAATGAGACAGGCTGGGACCTGGGACCCTTTGCTGCAGTACTTACATCTGGACAAACGTCTCCTTGAGCAACAAAATACAAAGAAACTATAAGGGACTAAAAATAACCTCATGCGTGTACAGTTGGGGCAAATTATGGACAAAAAGATACAAAAAGACCAAAAACCCAACTGCCACTTCTAAAGAGCCGGGAGCAAAAGCAGGGCACTGCGCATGCCCCCTGCACACAACACCACCAAAGGGGTTGGCAGACCACCTCCGGCCTGACCCCTGGACCCACCCCACACTCACCCCGTATAAGGAACCAGCTTGCCCCCTACTCCAGTGATTGGGCCAGCAGGGGAACCTGTTCTCGCTCCCCCCTGCAGCCGCAGGAGCCCCAGTAACGCCTTGCCTGAATTCCTTGTCTGGCCTCTGATCAATTTCTATTGCTTGGGGAAGGCCAAGAACCCTGGTCAGTATCAAGGAGAGGCTCTTCCAAGAAGGGGTACCTCCACCTGTCTGTATCCCCGCTGGAGAGGATATTCTGGCAGGCTAAGGTGTCCTGGTTTGCTTTGTTGTTTTTGCCACTGCATTCCCAGAGACTTAAACAATGCCAGGTGTCTTTTTGATAATACACAGGTGAATGAATGAATGAATGAGAGTTTACCACCAAAAGACAAGGAAGGAGGAAGAGGCGGACCCACCCAACAGAGGGAGCCAAAAGGGCTGAGACAAAGACCAGGCAGAGGATGGGATGGAGAGGGGCCAGGTCCCAGGTGGAGGGGGCCTCAGAAGGGGCTGGTGGGGAGGGCTCTGTGCTCAGAGCTGGGGTACCAGGCTGAGGACCCTCATCCTCCCCCATGAAACCAACTGTCTCCAAGCCTGTGTTTAGCTTCGGAACAGTCTTCAGTAAATCCTCCACAGAGCTACGAGCAACAAGAGAAAAAAAATAGATAAACTGGACTGTTTTTTTTTTTTTTTGCCTGTGCCATGTGGCTTGTGGGATCTTAGTTCCCCAACCAGGGATTGAACCCACGCCCTCAGCAGTGAGAGTGGTGCAGACGGCCAGGCAATTCCCAATGCGAAAATTTTTGCTTCAGGAAAGTGAAAAGACAACCCACGGAGGAGAAAATATTTGCAAATCATTTTTCTGATAAGGGACTCATCTGGAATATATAAAGAATTCAGAGGGCGTAGTCAAAATGGTGTACTAGGAGGATGCAGAATTCGCGTCTCCGCACAACTAGGGCACCTACCAGGCACCGATGGTGGACCACGGACACCTAAGGGGGCGGGAGGAACCCTCAGCAACCGGGTAGGACGTGGGGAGTGGGGGGAGTAAGTGGGGAGGAGAAGTGGAGGCAGGACGGGACTGGCTTCCCTGAGGGGCGCCTGGGGGAGGGGAAGGGATCCCACGCCCGAAGGGGGAAATTGGGGGACCACTGGGAGGACAGAGGATCAAAAGGGAGCGTGGCCAGATTTCCCCTGCCCGCTTGGGCCCCCAGGAACTTGCTGAGATCCCAGGCCTGATCCTGTGCCCACCGAGGCCCCCTCCAGCCGCGTGGGTCCTGAGGAAGTGGGAGGGAGGGAAGGGGAGCAAAAGTAAGGGCCGGACCTCCGGGACCGGCACCCCTGAGGGCTGGCTGGGGGAGGGGAGGAGTTCCTACACCCAGCGGGCCCCACCCACGGTTAGGGGTCCAGCGGTGATGGGGGAGAGCCTGGGGGAGACAGTGGGGGAGGGGCGTGGAGGAACGGAAGCGAAGGCGCCAGCGCTTTTCCTGCCCACTTAGTCACCGGGAAGCCTATTGGGATCCCAGGCCTAATCCTCTGCCCTCGGAGCCTCCCTCCTGCCACGCAGCGCCCAAGCCCCGCCCCTACCCCCCCACCCAGGGCCCCACCTCTACACTCGGAGACCCCCTCTGAGACCCCCTCCAACACGCTGGGCCTAAACCCCACCCACACACCCTCACCCAGGGCCTCACCTCCAAACTCAGGAACCCCACACTCCAGAGACCCTCCTTTCGAGGTGCTGCCTCTCCCCTTCTGTGCAGGTCCTAAGCAGAGGCCCCGCCCCACGCTTCAACGTCGCCCTGCCTAGGCCCCGCCCCACGCTCAAACGTCACCCCCCCTTACCCGCCTTGGTCCCACCCCTCCCCTGCCTAAGTTCCACCCCTTGCCTAAACTCCACCCCCATAGCCAAGGCTTTTTTTTTTTCCTCTTTTGGATCGGGGTTCTGTTTTAGCTTGCTGATTCATTGTTGTTGATATTTTTATTTTTCCTAATAAATATTTTATTTTTCTAATTTTACTTTATTCTTTATACTTTGTTATTGTTCTCTCCTTTTGGCTTGTTCCCCCCCCCCTTTTTTTTCTGTTGTGGTTTTATTTTACCTTGTTGCAATTGTTTCTATTATAGTTTTATTTTTCCTAATATATTTTTATCTTTCTATTTTTATTTTGTTTTTATTCTTTGATATTGTACTGCTCCTTTTCTTCTTTCTTCTTCTTTTTTTTTTTTTACCATGCCACGAAGCTTGTGGGATCTTGGTTCCCAGGCCGGAGGTTGGGCCCGAGTTCCTGTGGTGGGAGCTCTGAGTCCAAACCACTGCACTAACAGAGAATCTCAGACCCCAGAGAATATTAATCGGAATGAAGCCTCCTGGCATTCCTCATCTCAGCACCAAGACCCGGCTCTATCCAACTGCCTGCAAACTCCAGTGCTAGACGTCTCAGGCCAAACAACCAGTAAGACAGTACAGCACCACCCATAAAAAAAAAAAAAAAAAAAAAAAAGAAACGCCAAAAAAAATGTTACAGATGAAGGAGTAAGGTAAAAACCTATAAGACTAAATAAACAAAGATGAAGTAGGCAACCTACCTGAAAAAGAATTCAGAGTAATGATAGTAAAGATGATTCAAAATCTCGGAAACAGAATGGAGAAAATACAAGAAACGTTTAACAAGGATCTAGAAGAACAAAAGAACAAACAAACAGTGATGAACAACACAATTACTAAATTAAAAATACTCTAGAAGGATTTGATAACAGAATGACTGAGGCAGAAGAACGGATAAGTGAGCTGGAAGATAAAATGGTGGAAATAACTGCCAGGAAGCAGAATAAAGAAAAAAAGAATGAAAAGAATTGAGAACTGCCTCAGAGACCTCTGGGAAAACATTAAATGCACCAACATTCGAATTATAGGGGTCCCAGAAGAAGAAGAGACAAAGAAAGGATCTGAGAAAATATTTGAAGAAATTATAGTCGAAAACTTCCCTAACATGGGAAAGGAAATAGTCAATCAAGTCCAGGAAGCACAGAGAGTACCATATAGGATAAACCCAAAGAGAAACACGCCGAGACATATATTAATCAAACTATCAGAAATTAAATACAGGGGCTTTCCTGGTGGCGTGGTGGTTAAGAATCCACCTGCCAATGCAGGAGACACAGGTTTGAGCCCTGGTCTGGGAAGATCCCACATGCTGCAGAGCAAGTAAGCCCATGCACCACAACTACTGAGCCTGCACTCTAGAGCCCGCGAGCCACAACTACTGAGCCCGTGTGCCACAACTACTGAAGCCTGCGTGCCTAGAGCCCATGCTCCCAACAAGAGAAGCCACCAAAATGAGAAGCCTGCGCACCGCAACGAAGAGTGACCCCTGCTTGCCGCAACTAGAGAAAGCCTGCACGCAGCAACAAAGACCCAACGCAGCCAAAAATAAAAATAAATAAAATAGGGCTTCCCTGGTGGCGCAGTGAGTTGAGAGTCCGCCTGCCGATGCGGGGGACGCGGGTTCGTGCCCCGGTCCGGGAGGATCCCACGTGCCGCGGAGCGGCTGGGCCCGTGAGCCGTGGCCGCTGAGCCTGCGCGTCCGGAGCCTGTGCTCCCCAAGGGGAGAGGCCACAGCAGTGAGAGGCCCGCGTACCGCAAAAATAAATAAATAAATAAATAAATAAAATAAATTTAATTAAAAAATTAAATACAAAGAAAAAGTATTAAAAGCAGCAAGGGAAAAGCAACAAATAACATATAAGGGAATCCCCATAAGGTTAACAGCTGATTTTTCAACAGAAACTCTGCAAGCCAGAAGGGAGTGGCAGGACATATTTAAAGTGATGAAAGGGAAAAACCTACAACCAAGATTACTCTACCCAACAAGGATCACCTTCAGATTTGATGGAGAAATTAAAACCTTTACAGATGAGCAAAAGTTAAGAGAATTCAGCACCACCAAACCAGCTTTACAACAAATGCTAAAGGAACTTCTCTAGGCAGGAAACACAAGAGAAGGAAAAGACCTACAAAAATACCCCCAAACAATTAAGAAAATGGTAATAGGAACATAACATATCGATAATTACCTTAAATGTAAATGGATTAAATGCTCCAACCAAAAGACAAAGACTGGCTGAATGGACACAAAAACAAGACCCGTATATATGCTGTTTACAAGAGACCCACTTTAGACAATTTCTTCTCAAGTGCTCATGAAACATTCTCTAGGATAGACCATATCTTGGGTCACAAATCTAGCCTTGGTAAATTTAAGATAATTGAAATAGTGTCAAGTATCTTTTCCGACCACAACATTATAAGACTATATATCAATTACAAGGAAAAATCTGTAAAAAATACAAATACATGGAGGCTAAACAATACACTACTAAATAACCAAGAGATCACTGAAGAAATGCAAGAGGAAATCAAAAAATACCTAGAAACAAATGACAATGAAAATATGATGACCCCAAACCTATGGGATGCAGCAAAAGCAGTTCTAAGAGGGAAGTTTATAACAATTCAACCCTACCTCAAGAAACAATAAAAATCTCAAATAAACAACCTAATTTTACACCTAAAGCAATTAGAGAAAGAAGAACAACCGCCCCCCCAAAGTTAGCAGAAGGAAAGAAATCATAAAGATCAGATCAGAAATAAATGAAAAAGAAATGAAGGAAACAATAGCAAAGATCAATAAAGCTAAAAGCTGGTTCTTTGAGAAGATAAACAAAATTGATAAACAATTAGCCAGAATTATCAAGAAAAAAAGGGAGAAGACTCAAATCAATAGAATTAGAAATGAAAAAGGAGAAGTAACAACGGACACTGCAGAAATACAAAGGATCATGAT
>NC_041231.1:31329-33176 GCF_002837175.3 Physeter macrocephalus | reverse complement strand
ATCCCAGGAATGCAAGGATTCTTCAATATATGCAAATCAATCAATGTGATACACCATATTTACAAATTGAAGGATAAAAATCATATGATAATCTCAATAGATGAAGAAAAAGCTTTTGACAAAATTCAACACCCATTTATGATTTAAAAAAAAACTCTCCAGAAAGTAGGCATACAGGGAACCTACCTCAATATAATAAAGGCCAGATATGACAAACCCACAGCCAACATCATTCTCAATGGTGAAAAACTGAAACCATTTCCACTAAGATCAGGAACAAGACAAGGTTGTCCACTCTCACCACTGGTATTCAACATAGTTTTGGAAGTTTTAGCCACAGCAATCAGAGAAGAAAAAGAAATAAAAGGAATCCAAATCGGAAAAGAAGAAGTAAAGCTGTCACTGTTTGCAGATGACATGATACTATACATAGATGACAAACCCACAGCCAACATCATTCTCAATGGTGAAAAACTGATGCCATTTCCTCTAAAATCCGCCACTCTCACCACTATTATTCAACATAGTTTAGGAAGTTTTAGCCACAGCAATCAGAGAAGAAAAAGAAATAAACAGAATCCAAATTGGAAAAGAAGAAGTAAAAATGTCACTGTTTGCAGATGACATGACACTATACACAGAGTATCCTAAAGATGCTACCAGAAAACTACTACGGCTAATCAACAAATCTGGTAGGGTAGCAGGATACAAAATTAATGCACAGAAATCTCTTGCATTCCTATACACTAATGATGAAAAATATGAAAGAGAAATTAAGGAAACACTCCCATTTACCATTGCAACAAAAAGAATAAAATACCTAGGAATAAACCTACCTAAGGAGACAAAAGACCTGTTCGCAGAAAACTATAAGACATTGACGAAAGAAATTAAAGATGATACAAACATATGGAGAGATATACCATGCTCTTGGATTGGAAGAATCAACATTGTGAAAATGACTATACTACCCAAAGCAATCTACAGATTCAATGCAATCCCTATCAAACTACCAATGACATTTTTCACAGAACTAGAACAAAAAAATTCACATTTGTATGGAAACACAAAAGACCCCAAATAACCAAAACAATCTTGAGAAAGAAAAACAGAGCTGGAGGAACCAGGCTCCTGGACTTCAGACTATACTACAAAGCTACAGTAATCAAGACAGTATGGTACTGGTACAAAAACAGAAATATAGGGTGCTGGGAAAACTGGACAGCTACATGTAAAAGAATGAAATTAGCACACTCCCTAACACCATACACAAAAATAAATTCAAAATGGATTAAAGGGGCTTCCCTGGTGGTGCAGTGGTTAAGAATCTGCCTGCCAATTCAAGGGACACGGGTTCGAGCCGTGGTCCGGGAAGATCCCACATGCCATGGAGCAACTAAGCCTGTGCGCCACAACTACTGAGCCTGCACTCTAGAACCCATGAGCCACAACTACTGAGCCCGCTTGCCACAACTACTGAAGCCCGCGAGCCTACAGCCCCTGCTCTGTAACAAGAGAAGCCATTGCAATGAGAAGCCTGCGCACCTCAACGAAGAGTAGCCCCTGCTCACTGCAACTAGAGAAAGCCTGCGTGCAGCAACGAAGACCCAACACAGGCAAAATTAATTAATTAATTAATTTTTTAAAAATGGATTAAAGACCTAAATGTAAGGCCAGACACTATAAAACTCTTAGAGGAAAATATAGGCAGAACATTCTATGACATAAATCAGCAAGATCTTTTTTGACCCACCTCCTAGAGAAATGGAAATAAAAACAAAAGTAAACAAATGGGACCTAATGAAACTTAAAAGCTTTTGCACAGCAAAGGAAACCATAAACAAGAC
>NC_041231.1:27662-30365 GCF_002837175.3 Physeter macrocephalus | reverse complement strand
AAATTGAGTTATTTGTAGTGGGGTGGATGGACCTAGAGTCTGTCATACACAGTGAAGTAAGTCAGAAAGAGAAAGACAAATACCGTATGCTAACACATATTTATGGAATCTAAAAAAAAAATGGTTTTGATGAACCTAGGGGCAGGCAGGAATAAAGATGCAGATGTAGAGAATGGACTTGAGGACAAAGGCAGTGGGAAGGGTAAGCTGGGACGAAGTGAGAGAGTAGCATTGACATATATACACTACCAAACGTAAAATAGACAGCTAGTGGGAAGCAGCCGCATAGCACAGGGAGATCAGCTCGGTGCTTTGTGACCACCTAGAGGGGTGGGATAGGGAGGGTGGGAGGGAGACGCAAGAGGGAGGGGATATGGGGACATAGGTATGCATATAGCTGATTTACTCTGTTATACAGCAGAAACTAACAACACTGTAAAGCAATTACACTCCAATAAAGATGTGAAAAAAATAATACCTTAACAGTGCTATATGAAGAAAATGATCAGACTTTATTGAGGTCTGTTTGACTCTGAATACAATGCTTTAATCACTAAAAAAAAAAGAAAAAGAATTCACACAGCTCAATAATAAAAAGACAACCTAATTTTCAAATTGTCCGAGGATCTAGATAGACATTTCTCTGAAGAAGATGTCCAAATGGCCCACAATGCTCGGTGGGTCTCACAAAACCCATTTCAATCCAACTAGAAAGTTCAGAGTCAAATTCACAAGTTCCCGGCGGCACCATCAGCCCAAGAAGGTGGTGGGGGGAGACATGTTTGCCTCCAATCCTAAGGCAGGGGAATGGTGCAAGAATTGGGTCCCATGGAGCGTCCCCTCTCAAAGACCCAGCAGACCCAAGCGGGTCACACTGCCTCCGCCTCAGTGCTGCCCTGCCCAGACAACTTCAACATTCCGAGGGGTCGTGGGCTCTGAGAAGTGACCATAAATGTGGCCAAGGGACCTACTGACACCCCAAAGCAAGCAGGATGGACCTCCTGAGTGCCAGCCCCTAACAAAGTGACGTTGCTTCAGATCTGCTCTTTGGGGTCCGGGCACTAGGGAGTGGTGAGAGGTGGATCAGGGCATTTTGGGCCACTTCCCCACCTCCAGAACCTCATCCAGGGCTTCCAGTTCCTCCATCATTGATGTGTTCCTGGTAGATCTGCCTCTGAGTTTCCCTGTGTGATGTGACAGCTGCCTGGAAAGGTAAAATGTAGGCAGCAGGTAGGCGGTGAATACTGGAAGGGAGTTGAGTGCTGCTCCAGCATTTTTCAAAGGACCCTCTGCATACTCCACTTTTTCAAAAGCTTGGGTGATCTAATATGTTTAGAAAACACAAATACCTTGCCCCCGCGCCCTTTTTTTAAAGGCAGGCTTTTTTGTTGCAAAGCTACAAAGATGCCTGAATATGCAAAACTGCCCTGAGTTTTTCTGAGAGAAGAGGTTGCCCCATTTCACAAGCTCACTTTTCCGAGAAACCTTTGTCTCAATGCCCCAAGGAGCTGGTGCTCCCGAAATATGCACTGGAAAATCTTAACCTCACCCCGTTCCCTTCCTCTTGCAGATGGTGAGACCAAGGCGGAGGTAGATAGCAGGGAAGGCTGTGCAGAGAGCCGAGACTAGGGACCTGGTCCCCAGGTGCTCGTCACTAAGTTCCTTCCCTGGATCAGCTACATCACTGGCGGGGCCAAGTGCAAAACGGAATCAAGTGCCAGCCCTTCTGAGCACGGGTTCCTGTATGACTCAAGCATCACTCACCCATGAAGCCAACCCTGCTCTCTCCGCAGCCCAGATGGGTAGAGTGGACGCAACCCTGAACTTGAAGCCAAAGACCCCAGGCCTGCCCCTCACTAGCCCAGTGACCTTGGACATGTCACTCAGCTTCTCTGAGCCTCAGTCTCCACTCCCTGCAAGTGGGTTCATAATGCCACTTTTCTCACCGCTATGGAGTCGTGATTGCCTGAGATTGCAAACAGAAATCGGCTCCTGCCTGATTGTAAAGAAGAAAGGGCTGACCCTGTGTTTGCCGGGGGCTCTAGGTCTGCTCAGTTCTTGGATTCTAGAACCGTGAGATCCTACCCGCTGTCAGGCTGAAGCCCGCTGTTACCAGGAGGTGCAAAGCAAAGTCCCAGGGATACCAGCTTGTGGATTTAGGGGGAGCCTGCGGGAGCCCTCTGTCTGATTCCAGGCAGCAGGGCCACGGACGTGGACTCCAGGTTCACCTGCGCCGAGGCCTCCCTGCCTCCTCTGTGTGGTGGTTCAATTTCCCACCTTACTCAGCATCTCTCGGGCACTAAGCGAGACACACGAGGGGCAGCCGCGCATGGTGCTGGGGCATTATAAGTGCTAATTGCATGCCAGCTCCCACCACCCGCAGCGTTTATTATTAAGTGCTTATTTAGGGAATTATTAGGAAGCTGTTACATAATTAATATTTTTCACTGATCTGCATATTTATCACAGCTTCACTGCTGTCCCATGTAACTCTGGGCAAGTCCCTTAACCCTGCTGTGCCTCGGTTTCCCCATCTGTAACGTGTACATAATGCAAGCACCCAACTCATAGCACTGGGAGCAGACTGAATTAATACATGGAAGATGCTTAGGAGAGTGTTTGGCCTAAAGCGAATGGCTTATTGATGTTTGCTATTCTTCTTCTTTTTTTTTTTTTTTTTTTTTTTTTTTGCGGTACGCGGGC
>NC_041231.1:24441-27567 GCF_002837175.3 Physeter macrocephalus | reverse complement strand
CATCCCCTGCATCGGCAGGCGGACTCTCAACCACTGCGCCACCAGGGAAGCCCCTGCTATTCTTCTTATTAAGACTAAAGAGACAAAGCTTATGACTGTAACTGCGTTACGTTTTAGCTTGCCCATTCGCTTGGTTCCCAAGTAACTTGGCATTCCTTGGGAATTCTGAAGAGTAAACTAGTGACATATTGATGTCTTGGTTCTTTGGACCACCTGTCTCCTACAGGGCCTTCCAGGTCGGGTGCATGGTTTGACCAGTCGAAAGAGACACCCAAACATTGGTGTGACCATTATCATTTTGTCTTGTGGATTCAGGGTAAGCCCCTCACGTTGCCCTTTCACATCCTCCTCGTTGGCTGCATCTTAGGAAGAGTAACTTGTTCTCAAACCATAAGAAGCCAAGGCCATTGGGGTATCTTTCTGTCTTTGTCAGGTGACAACCCAAAGCCAAGCCCTTTCTTCCCTCCATTCTCTTTCCTGCTTTCCGTCCACTTTCCTGTCTGCCTCCCCTCCCCTGGCCTCTTCCACCACGATATCTGTCTGTCTGTCACATCAGCTCAGTTTGGGGATGCTTCAGATCCACAGATCACATGATAAGAAGGTTTTCTAAAGTGAGATATTTGGTGCCACCAAAAAGATCATGAACCTGAAGAAATAATGTCTCCTGTGCCCCACACGCCACCCCACCTCCTGGAAGTGACGGCTCTGGGGTTTTTCTCCCTCCTGCACCCCTCTCAGATCAGCCTGGGTCACTGGGGGAAAAAAAAACCCAACTGGGGTGGGCAGTGAGGAGGAGGAATAGGAAATGTGACTGTTTATATGAAAAATTGAACAAAAGAAGACTCAGTTCTCGCAGGCTGTAATGAAGTATTTAAGTGCCAGCAGAGAGCTTTCCTGGTGGCACAGTGGATAAGAATCTGCCTGCCAATGCAGGGGACACGGGTTCGATTCCTGGTCTGGGAAGATCCCACGTGCCGCAGAGCATCTAAGCCCGCGAGCCACATCTACTGAAGCCCACGCACCACAACTACTGAAGCCCGCGTGCCTGGAGCCCATGCTCTGCAACAAGAGAAGCCAGTGCAATGAGAAGCCCGTGCACTGCAACGAAAAGTAGCCCCCGCTCACCACAACTAGAGAAAGCCCACGTGCAGCAAGGAGGACCCAACACAGCCAAAAATACATAAATAAGTAAAAAAGAAAAATAAATTTTAAAATATATATTTTAAAAAATTAATAAATGCCAGTGGAGTCACCATTAACATATCTAAAGCTTCATTTTTAAGTCTGTTGAGATGTCTGGTCAAAAATTATTAACCTGAGCAGGAAGCAGTCGGGGGCTTTTCTGGAGGGCCAGGCGGACACACAAAGGAGAGATGAAGGGCATGTTAGCAGCCCCCGAGTCTGCCTTTGGTCACCCGGGTACCACTCACTAGAGAAAGAGCCCAGGGCTGGGGCTGAAGGGACCTTGGAGCTGCAGCTGGGATGGGCCACCAGCTCCTCTGGGTCCCCTTGAAAGAAAGTCCTGCTCCATAGGGCTCACCCCATGACTCCTCCTAGGGATGTGACTTAACACCCCCCAAAACTGCAGAAAAGAGCCTTGCACCCCTGAAGAATTTTTGCATTTCTGTATTTCCTGGCTGTTCTTCTTTTTCTTTTTTGGGCGCGTGTGTGTGTGTGTGTGTGTGTGAAATTTACCTAACATAAAATGAACCATTTTAAAATGTACAATTCACCACCTTTTCCTAGTTTCAAAACATTTTCATCACCCTCCCCCCAAAACGCCCCATCTCCACTCCCCCAGCCTGGCAACTGGTAATCTACTTTCTGTCTCCATGGATTTGCCTATTCTGGACATTTCATATAGATGGAATCATACGATTTGTGGTGTTTTCAGAGTCTGGCTCCTTTCACTGAGCAGAATGTTTTCCAGGTTCATCCGCATGGTAGCCTGTGTCAGGGCTTCATTTTTTTTAGGGCAGAGGAATAGCCCATCATATGGATGGACCACATTTTGTTTATCCGTTCACATGGTGACAGGCACTTGGGTTGTTTCCACCTTTGGGCAATGGTGAAATATGTTGCCGTGAACGTGCTCAAAGCTTTTGTGGGAACACCTGTGTTCAACCCTTTGGGGACACACTTAGGAACTGCTGGGCCACGCGATAACTCTATGTTTAGCTCTGTTTTATTTTGATTTTTTTCTCCCCTTTGGCTCCGGTTTCCCAAATGGAACCCAAATGTTCCAGATGTTTCTTCTCTGATTAGGCCATCTTGAAGGTGTGCTCACTGGAGTCTAGCCACGTCATCTGGACCTCTTTGGGAGCCCCACCTAAAGCCCAAGGACGCTGGAGACACCATTCCGAAAAAGGAACCACCCTGGCATTTCATGGGTGTGTGGTGAAGCTGTAGGCCGGCGGGCGACCCTTTGTCAGGGCTATTCTATCTTTGGTTCCCTTGCCTTTCACCTTCACATGCCCATGGGGTCAAGTCAGGCCCAGGGAGGGTCTCCCTCCTCGCAGGACCTACTGCCTTCGCGGATCATGACCCAAGACAGTAGTCACCCCGGTCCATTCGGGGCCCCTAGGAGCCACAAGGGGGTCTGATTCACTGGGAAAGTCCCCGGTGAAAGCAAGACCACCAGCGTGTCCCTTAGGAGTGCTGTCTAGCTCTGACTTCATCATCTGGGAAGTGTAGCGGGCTCTGGACATCAAAAGGCCTGGGGTCCATGGGCCTGATCACATTATTTCTCCAAAGAATGGGGCGGGCCTCCACTGACAAATGAGCTCGGTTACAAGGGGAAGAAAGCAGGGACCGGCGAGGATGCTGAGGGGCCCCGCACCACGCGGCACTCAGTAGCTCCCAGAGGGCCGGAGAGAGAGAAGCCAATGGAATGTCCTACCTAGCGTCCACCTCCAGACACACCAGCGACGTCATGAGGATTTGGAATAAAGAAGAAGTGCGGGCTTCCCTGGTGGCGCAGCGGTTGAGAGTCCGCCTGCCGATGCAGGGGACGCGGGTTCGCGCCCCGGTCCGGGAGGATCCCACATGCCGCGGAGCGGCTGGGCCCGTGAGCCGTGGCCGCTGAGCCTGCGCGTCCGGAGCCTGTGCTCCGCAACGGGAGAGGCC
>NC_041231.1:0-23839 GCF_002837175.3 Physeter macrocephalus | reverse complement strand
GCCGCGGAGCGGCTGGGCCCGTGAGCCGTGGCCGCTGAGCCTGTGCGTCCGGAGCCTGCGCTCCGCAACGGGAGAGGCCGCAGCAGTGAGAGGCTCGCGTACCGCAAAAAAATAAAAAAATAAATAAAAAATAAAAAAAGAAGTTAAAAAGCAACGGAGAAAGGGCTGGGTATTCAGAGGACTCCAGGCTGGAAGTTTGTGCGTATGACCCGCCCTGCACTGGCAGGAAGGGCCTGGGAGAGGGGGAGGAGGGCGGGGGGCTCAAAAAATAATTCGAAAGGATAAGTCAGAGAATACAGAAAATGTCACTTTCATTGAAAGCACGTAGTTGTTGAGCTTTTAGTCCGCGGGAGAACACTGGGCTGAGAACACAGCTTACATTGCGTCGTTCAATTTCCTCAACAGCTCCCGAGGCACATAGATTATTATCCCTATTTTACAGGTGAAGAAACTGAGGTTCCAAGAGGGCAGCCCATTGCCCAAGGCCACACAGAGCACACAGGCTTATCCAGCAGGCCCTACCGCCAGCCCTGGCTCAACGGTGTCATGGGGACTCCACAACATTCAGCGTTTGGTGACCGTTCTAGACAAACCCAATTCCATCATTCGAAGGGCCGGTGGATCCCAGATCATTGTAAAGATAGTAGCAAGCAGAATGTGAGAAGGAAAATAAACTCAGCATTTCATAAAGTAGATGCTTAATGATCAGGAGACGGAGCAGCTAAAACGGGTTTCCTGAGCCCCAACCCGGTAGTTTGTGGTGAGGATATACGTGCCGGGGCGGGGCACGGGAAAGCACACCCTGGCCTCGCGTCTGTCTTCGGGAAAGTCTCTTATTAGCCTGTCTAAGCCTCTGCTTTCTTCTCTGGACAAATACCTCTAGTGAGTTGAACGGTGACCTCCAAATCAATACGTCCACACCCTAATCCCTGGTCGCTGTGACCTCATTGGGAAAAAGGATCTTTGCAGATTAACTAAGTTAAAGATCTTGTATGAGATCATCCTGGCTTAACTGGGTGGACCCTAAGTCTAACAATAAGTTTCCTTATCAGGAGAAGAGACACACAGAGGGAAGCCCTTGTGAAGATGGAGGCAGAGACTGAAGCGATGCGTCTACAAGCCAAGGACAGCCGGCATCCCCCGGAAGCTGGGGGAGGGGCCTGGACCAGCTTCTCCCCTGGAGCCTCCAACTGTCCTAGGAGGCAACTTGGCGGTTGATCCAAAGCCTTCAACACGTGCACGCCGTCCCTTTGACCTAGAACTTCCTCGTCTAGGACTTTATCCCTGTGAAATCAGCGGACAAATGTGCAAAGATGCATGCACAAGATCTCCATCAAAGGTCTGTTTAAAACAACAACAAAAAAGAAAACTTTTCAATTCTGGTTAAATTTGTTGGGATGTATCCATCCAGTGGAAAACTATGAATCCATTTAAGTTGGTCAGGTAGATATTTTTTGACATGGAAGGATGTTGACAGTGTATTAAGTGAATGTATGATTCCAACTATACGACATTCTGGAAAGGCAAAACTCTGAAGACGGTGAAAAGATCTGTGGCCACCAGGGCTTGGGGGAGGGGGGGCTGACCAGGTGGAGCTCAGGAGATTTTTAGGGCATTGCAACTACTCTGTGTGAGATGGTAATGGTGGCATCATGACATTCTGTACGTTGCTGGAATGGTGGACACATGACCGTATGCCTTTGTCAAAACCCACAGAATGTACAACACAAAACGTGAACCCTAATATAAACTATGGACTTCAGTTAATAATCATGTATCAACATTAGTTCATTAATTGTAAAAAAAAATGTACCACGCTCAAAGGGGATCTAGGGGTCAGAAAGGGGGTATATGGGAACTCTCTGTATTATCAGTTCAATTTTTTGGTAACTTTAAACATGTCCTAAAAAATAAAGGGTGTTGGGCTTCCCTGGTGGCGCAGCGGTTGCGCGTCCGCCCGCCGATGCAGGGGAACCGGGTTCGCGCCCCGGTCCGGGAGGATCCCACGTGCCGCGGAGCGGCTGGGCCCGTGAGCCGTGGCCGCCGAGCCTGCGCGTCCGGAGCCTGTGCTCCGCAACGGGAGAGGCCGCGACAGAGGGAGGCCCGCGTACCGCAAAAAAATAAAATAAAATAAAATAAAAAAATAAAGGGTGTTAATTTAAAAAAAAAAAAACAATGCAGGCTACAAAACAGTACATATAGAATTATCCCATTTTCAAACAGAAATGGGGGCCTCCACACCAGGTCACTGTGGGCCGCCCTCGTGCCGGGACTCCGGGCAGCTGTCACCCTGCTGGGGTCCCCTGGATCGCCCAGCCCAGTGCTGCCGCCGAGCGGGAGTCCACGGCTTGGCAGGGAGCAGACCGGGAGCAGCTGCAGTGTCGTGAGTGAATCCAAACCTTACTTTTCTCATCCAAGAAATGGGAATGGGGTCTCTCCCTAGAGGGCTGTGAGGATTAAACAGGAAGTGTTGGCGCTAACGAATGTCGTGTAAAAAGCACCCGATCGATGCCTTCTTCTCTGACCACCCAGCCGTGATGCCAGAGGGGCAGGGAGGAGGGGCGAGTGGGGAGCCCTGCCTGCCTCCTGGTATTTCAGGACCTCTGTTCTATGCCCCACTCCCAGCAAGGCACGCCCTTCCCACCGATGTCCACCGGCCTCCCCCCTCTGGAGCCCCGCTGGGTGGACCTGTCCCTCCGTCTTCTCCCATCAGGCAGTCCTTTCTCTTAGGTCTCCCTGTCCGCTAGTGCTTCCTTCAAGGACTCCTCCTCCAGGGAGCTTCCCCTGACCACACCAACCTCCTGGACCTCCTCTCATGAACTGGGACAGTATCCGTAGTCTACGGCACAACGTTTGGTGCTGGATGCTGTGCGTTGTGAGTCTGTCTTGTCTTCTGGAGTCGTCACAAGCTGCTTGAAGGTAGCGACCCCCAACCCCTTCTGGGGTCCCTGCAGGGCTGGGCGACCCCTTGTTCAGCAGGGCTTTCTGATGCAAAGACAGAGGACGAGAGCTAAGCATATAGACAAACCATGATGCTCATGTCAAGTTCCAGAAGCCCCGGGAAAGCTGAAGCCTTCTGATACCAGCATCTGTGTGGCTCCTAGTGCAATAGGGTAAAGCTTTCCAGCTTCAACTGAGAACGCACCAGAGCGGTTCAAGGTCCGAGTGGGAGCCGACATGCAGGGCAGCCGAGCACCAGCCTGACGCTGGTGAGCTCTGGGGCGCCGCAGCACCTGGCCGAGCTGAGCCTTAGCTTCCTGGTCTGCAAGACGTGCATGGTTCCACCCGACGGGTGCGGCTGAATGGTGTCTCCAAGCAGTTACGCTGAGCTCCGAATCCCTGGGGCCTGTGACGTGCCCTAATTTGGCGTGGAATCTTGGACATGCAGTCAAATTAAGATGAGATCACACTGGATTAGGGTGGTCATTAAATCCAGTGACTGGTGTCCCTATAAGAAGAAGGAAATTAGGGCACAGACACACACCGAGGGAAGACGGGCATGTGAGGTCAGAGGCAGAGATCAGAGAGACGCAGCTACAAGCCAAGGATTGCCGGCAACACCAGAAGCCACAAGAGGCGAGGAAGGACCCTCCCCTGGCGCCTCAGGTGGAGCACGGCCCTGTGACCCCTTGAGTTTGGACTTCTGGCTTCCAGAACTGCGAGAGAATCAATTTCTTTTTTTTTCTTTTTTTTTTTTTGCAGTACCCGGGCCTCTCACTGCTGTGGCCTCTCCCGTTGCGGAGCACAGGCTCCGGACGCGCAGGCTCAGCGGCCATGGCTCACGGGCCCAGCCGCTCTGCGGCATGTGGGATCTTCCCGGACCGGGCCACGAACCTGTGTCCCCTGCATCGGCAGGAGGGAGAGAATCCATTTCTGATGGTTGAAGCCACCCGGTTTGTGGCCAGGGGACCGCAACCATCTAACTAGCATGGGGTGCAGAAACCCGCATCTGTAACAAGCTTTCCATACAGTTTTGATGCCCATTTGCCGCCCGCTACGTGCTAGCCAGAGCCCAGCTTGGGGTGGCCTCACTGGTGACCTGTCATCCCTCCTGGCCTGTGGGGTCGGGGCGACAGGAACCACGTGTCCTCCTCGTTCCTGCTTCCCTTCTGCGTTAGCGCTCCTGGCCTGGCTGGCCACCGTCCCCGGCGTCTGGCAGACAGCTCCCCCTGGGTCTTCTGCAGTAGCATCTGTCCGCCCCGGCAAACTGTCCGACCTGAGACACTTCCGACCACTTACACGGGCAGGGGGCTTGCAAGGTATTTTCCACGTAGGAGTGTTCTTTGGATAACGGATTTACTCTTTCAGTGGACACGTGGCCAGTGGAGGGTCATATTCCCGCAGTCAGCTCCCACAGCTACAGACAAGCTTCTTTTGCAAAGCGAGGCCAAAGGTCTCTGCAACCCCGGAGTTCCATCCCTGTAATCAGTGCTTTCAGATTCCACTGGACCTGAGAACCCTCAGGGAGCTACGAAAACGCAGATTCCGGAGCCACCCCAGAGGTTCTAATTCACTGTGTCTGGCTGGGCGTGGGTAGGGGTGGAGAATCTACATTTCTAACAAACTGTTCATATTATGATTTTGATACTGGTGGTCCAAGGAACACTGTGTGACCATCTTTTTTATTTATTAAAAAAAAAACATGTTTTCACCAGGATCTGTCCTCACTGGTCATGCGTACAACCTCACGCTTGTGTCTGGAGTGCGAGCCGTGGGCCTGAGCCAGAGAAGCAACAAATAATGAGGACCTTTTCTTTCGCATATTTTTTTTTTTTTTTTTTTTGCGATACGCGGGCCTCTCACTGCTGTGGCCTCTCCCGTTGCGGAGCACAGGCTCCGGACGCGCAGGCTCCGCGGCCACGGCTCACGGGCCCAGCCGCTCCGCGGCAGATCTGTGTGACATCTCCTTTTCAGACCTCTTATCTATGAAATGGACAGGATGTGATAATAAAATGAGATTATGAATGTCAAATGTTTTTAAAAGCAACGATAGAGTTGTAGATGTTTCACAAAGTCCATTTTGTTAAGTCTGTCCCTTTAACTAAAATGATAAAGTTTCTGTCTCATTGGAAAACTACAGAGGATGTCACTCAGCAAAAAATCTTAGCCCTTTCAAAAGATTTAGGATTAAGTATAGAATAATTGGGTTAAGCAAACAGCTTAAATGAATGAGCTGTTCTGTGATATGGTTCACAGCACAGAGAAGAATAGCATTGTATACAGTAAGACAATTAAAATCACTGCCTTCATTAACATCCTGTGACATCTGGGAAGAAAAGGCAAACAGAAGCTAATAGGCGGGCCTCTCACTGCTGTGGCCTCTCCCGTTGCGGAGCACAGGCTCCGGACGCGCAGGCTCCGCGGCCACGGCTCACGGGCCCAGCCGCTCCGCGGCACGTGGGATCTTCCCGGACCGGGGCACGAACCCGCGTCCCCCGCATCGGCAGGCGGACTCTCGACCACCGCGCCACCAGGGAAGCCCTTATTTCGCATATTTAATTCCCCAAAGCTCGTAACGCTTTTGCAAACCAGATATTCGATGCCAGGGATTTTACCTGCCTTTTACTGAAGACAGTTAAAATACAGGGATGTTGGTGTTCTTGTCCAAAGATTCACATCTAGAAAAGCCTACATCCATTGCGGAGGGTGTAAACAACTTTATTGGGGTGTATTATATATATATACTATATATAACACAATTCACTGATTTCAGGTGTACGATTCAGTGATTTGTAGTAAATTTACCCAGCTGAGCGCCCATCACCATCAATCAGCTTTAGAACATTTCCATTGTCCCAACAAGATTCACCATGCCCAGTTCCTGCTAATTCCCTTCAGACTCCTCCCCCAATACCTGCCCCAGCCAACCTACTATCTGTTTCTAGAGATTTATATTTTCTGTACATTTCATATGACTAGAATCACGGGATATATGGTCTCTTGCGACTGGCCTCTTTCCCTTAGTATCATGTTCATCCGTGTGGCCGCACGTTTCCATAGCTAATGAAGGTTGTTTGCTACTGGTGAAACCACTCTTTTTTAAAAGCCACAGTCTGGCTGCCCGCGGGAACAGCCTCCATGTCCTGATGGACCATCCAGGTAGGAGGTTGGTGGCGGGCTGGTTGAAGCATTGTGGGGTTCCATCAGCTGAGTCCTGCTGGCGGCACAAGGTACGTGTGGCTTGTGTCAGGCAGGCTCTCTGGACATGGAGCCTGAGGCGGGGATTCTGGTGCAGGTGGTTTGTTGAGGGGGAAGCCTGGGATGGAGGGAGGGGAGCCAGGGAGGTCGGGGAAGGGGTCAGGGGGAACGTGGTTTCAGCCAGTCTAGCCCTGGCCTGGCGCCCAGGACACTTGGTAGCAACCACATGGCCGAGCTGTCTCTTTCTCAAGCTGGGGCCTGCCTTTCGGACCCCCCCCCATCAGTCGGTCATCAGCATGGGCTGCTCCTTGATGGGGGGGAGTCACATGACTTCCTGGGCAAGATGGCTCCCAGCAGCATCAGGGGAAGGGGCAGCCCTGAGGCACTGGCAGCAAGACTCGCAGCACCTGGGGGTGGGTGTCCCCACCCTTAAAGGGGACCTGGGAGGGGCACCCAGTGTCTGCCGTAGCCCCACAAACATCCCCACAAACATCCCCACATCCTCCAAGTCTGGGTCCCTTGACCAGCTTGTCCCACCTGTTTTCCAACTGCCTCCCTGCTGGCCAGGCCCAGCTCCCTCCCCACCCCCACCCCCACCCCGTCCCCCGAGATGCCAGGCCGGGCCCCAACTGCCTCAGGGCCCTCACGCTTGCCGCTCTCTCTTCCCCCAGTGCGTGGCCTGGAGGCCCATCCTCCTGAAACTACACAGCATGCGTGTGTGTGTGTGCGTGTGTGTGTGCGTGTGTGTGCGTGTGTGTGTGCGTGTGTGTGCGCGTGCGTGTGCGTGTGTGCGTGTGTGTGTGCGTGTGTGCGTGCGTGTGTGCGTGTGTGCGTGCGTGCGCGTGTGTGCGTGCGCGTGCGTGTGTGTGCGTGCGTGTGTGTGTGCGTGCGTGTGTGCGTGCGTGTGCGTGTGGGCGTGCGTGTGGGCGTGCGCGTGTGTGTGTGCGTGTGTGTGTGTGTGTGTACGTGCATGTGGCATCAGCCCGGGGGCCACAGAAAAAGTGGCAACATGAACCATCTCAAAAAGGGCTGGGAATAGGTCAGCACACCCAGGGTGCCTGGCTCTCTGCTCCACTGCAATCAGGTCACGTGGGCAAGACCGAGAAGTAAGGACACCCACAGGACAGTGCGGCAAGTCCAATCGGGGAGCCACTGGAACGCCTCCGTCTGAGGGCCGCCCAGACCATGCCTGAGGTGGACCAGGACGAGCTTCCTGGAGAAAGCAGCAGCTGAGGGGCTTCTCTGAAAGCAGGACGCGGTCCAGTCACGAAGGGAGCAAGAGAGCAGCTGGCATAAGTAAAGGCAAGGAAGCGAAGAGGTCTCGCGCTCATTCAAGGACCCGAAATTTGCTGGAGCTGGAGTGCAGGGGTAGGGGCAGGGCCAGGGCGGGAGGTAGAAAACCCAGGTCACGCAGCGCCTTGGAGTTTGTGTTTGAGCTCAAGGCCGGCGAAACACCAGGGCATGACGTGAGCACATCGATTTTCAACCTGCTCTTCAGCCTAACTGTTCGAACGGAATTGGACATTCGACACCCCTGCGGCTTTCAGGGGGTGACCCAGGATCCGGGAGACCCCAACCATCGGAGCCCAGCTTTGACTGTTTTCTTCTTCTTCTGATTTCCAGCCCCAAGGTGGGGCCCACCTCTGAGGCTTTTGTGGGCTCCACCCTCTTGTGTAGAAAGATCACTTAATTCTAAAGAACACAGACAAGAGGGCCTGGGTGTGCAAACAGCTCTCAACGGCCTCCAACCAAGAGGGGCCTTGGCCCTGAATGCCACGTTTCTCTCGCTTTGGGCCCGGAGCTGTTCCAGGGAGGCTCTGCCGTCACACAGCGGTTTGTGTTGCGTGTTTTCCTCTGCGGATACTTTGTCCTCACCAGGCCGTAAGCCAGCTCTTTGTCACTAGGGCCAGACGGCAGAGTTCTGGGTCGCACTGGTGCTGGCATCTGCACTGGGAGGAAGGGAAAAAACGATCCGTACATTTCCAGTCGGCTTTGGAATTCAGCGACACCTGTTCGGGTCAGGGGGTCTCAGGAGCTGAGTTCACGGGATGGGCCCCCAGCAGCCCTGGGCAGGGAGTGAGGGTTGAGAAGATCTCTGGGCACCATGGGGAGATCGTAGGTGCTGGAACTGAGGCCCGTGGACTTTGCTGATCTTGGCGAGAGGCAAAATAGCTTGGAAATGTGAAGGCAAGAGCTCGGAAAACCGGTGGGAAAGCATTAGCTGATCGAGGCTGAAATTCCATTGACGTGAGTCTGGGGGCTTCCTGCTGAGCAGAGTGGATGCCCTCGGCTGGTCTGGGCCCAGCTCTGATCCCAGGGGCCTGACTTCCTCCCCATCAGCCCAGGAGTCCTCGGAGTTTGCGTGGCCACAGGAGGCTGCGATGGGCAAGTGCGTTCAGAAGCTGAGAAGCACTTGGCCTAAGGGCGAAATCATCGGGACCTGCCTTTCCACTCACCCGGCCATGAGCTCAGGGCCCAGCCCTCCTAGCACCACCCACAGGCACCCCTGCCCCCCGCTGCCACTTCCCTGTGCCCTGCTGAAGCTCGCCTTCCCTCCCTCCTACGCCCTGGGCCCCTGGATTGGCTCATCCCTCAGTCTGTGTGTGAGTCAGTCTTGCCACCTGCATCCACCCTGACGCCCAGGCCAACAGCTCTGCGTCTCACCACTGAGGCCTCAGAGGCCCAGGAAGGTCAGACCCAGGGTCCCCGATGGAGGGGCAAGGACTTGGCCTCCTGCGCCAGCGGGGGCCCTTCCTCTCCGCAGGCTCCCTTGCAGGGCTCCTCTGGGGCATTTCCTCGAGGGGTTGCTATCGTACGTTCATTGCTCTGTGGGTGTCTTTACCTGATCTCAGCCGGATGAAAAGCCATGTGAGGTCAGGGACAGAACTTACATCTGCCTATACCCCCCGCCCAGGAGCTGGAGGTGGGGACACTGGAAGTGCCTGGTGGGAACTGGGGTTCAGTCCTTTCTTTTCTGAAGTCCTAAGAGCTTTCTCTTCTTACAGTATCTCTGTCTCTCCCTCTCATGTCTCTCTGTCTCTCTTCCCACACCCACGGAGCTCCGAGGCCCTCCTCCAGCCTGTGCCTTCACCAGGGCACTTCCCTCACGGCCCGAAGCTCTCTGAGGTCCGTGGATGGACTCCGGCATCGCCCCAAGGGTTCTCAGGCCAGAGGCGGTGCGGAGAAGGAAGGAACGTATGAGAACGCCCAGGGCGTTAGCGGGCGGGAGATGCTGAGTCGTGTGGCCACAGGGTCACTCGTCCTGGGTGTCAGGTATTCGGGGAGGTGGAAATGATCACTGCTTCGCCTCCGCGGGCGGCCCCAGGCCAGCTGTGGGGGCTGCGAGGCCAGAGGCCCCCGGGAGGATGGGCTGGCCAGTGACCCGGGCGAGGCAGGCCCACCCCAGCCTCGGTTTCCTGGTCAGGAAAGGAGGGGGTGGGCACCAAGTCTCCAGAGGCCCTCCAGCTACACACCCTCCAGTCCATCCTGGGCTGGTTTCGGGCGGCCGGGGCACTCCGAGCTTGGCCCTTCCTTTTGCTCTGCTGGTCTCCATATGCTCCGGAGCAGGGAGGATGCGGGGAGAAGTCTCAGATGCCAGGCTGAGTGGCAGGTCAGGGTGCCCTAAGCTGTCCCCCACCGGGACCTGCTGCCCACCCCAGCTGGCTCACCCTTGGTCTCAGAGGAATTCATCTGGGGAGAGACTGAGCTGGGAGCAGCCTGGATCCAAGCTCTGCTTGCAAAGCAGACCCCGGCCCATCCTCCCACTTCAGGACAGTCTCAGAAGGTGGCGGCCGCGGAGCTGCAGGAGCAACGCGGCCCTGGGTCACCTTCGCCCAAACTCCCCGGCAAAGAGGTCCCTTCGGGGCGTCCCGATGCCAAACTCGGCTCAGAACAGCTCGGGAACTTCTCTTTGAAGATTGTTTAGGGATGCTAGAAAGTCATTCTGTGACTTTATTATCACACGTTATTATTGGTGACAAGTTATCAAGCCACCCAGGCTGATAACCCACCTCGGCATGAGAGCTGACGGCCCTCTTCGGATCTGTCCTCAGAGCAGCAGCCACCTCCAGAGGGTCCCAAATACTCTGAGATAAGGCTGAGTCATTTCCCCAGAATCCTCCTTCCGGAAACAGAGACTCAACTTTCTGCCGTGGTCCTTACCAGATCTCTCACATTGCGGGCCTCTCGCTCAGTGATTTCTTTTATAATTAATAGACTTTAGTTTTGAGCAGTTTTAGGTTTAGAGGAAAATTGAGCGGGAGGTACAGAAAGTTCCCATGCATTCCCTCATCCTCCCCTCCCCCAGTTTCCCCTTTATTAACATCTCCCATTAGTGGGACACATTTATTAAAGCTGATGAGTCAATATTGATCCATTATTATTAAGCCAAGTCCATAGCTCACCTTAGGGTTCACTCTCAGTGTTATACATTCTATGTGTTTGGACAAACGTATAACGACACATATCCATCATTATAGTCTCATACGGAGTAGTTTCACTGCCCTCAAAATGCTCGGTGCTCTGCCCGTTCACCCCTCCCTTTTCATTAACCTCTGGCAACTGCTGGCATTTTGATCGTCTCCATAGTTTTTCCAGAATGTCGTAGACTTGGGATCGTCCAGTGTGGAGCCTTTTCAGGTGGGTTCTTTCCCTTAGCGATACACATTTGTTTCCCCCATGTCTCTTCGTGGCTTGAGAGCTCATTTCTTTTTTAGCGCTGAATAAGAGTCCACTGTCTGGATGAACCATGGTTTATTTTATCCATCCAAGTTTTGGCCATTATGCATAAAGTTGCTATAAACATTTCTGTGCAGGATTTTGTGTGCACGTAAGTACTCCTCTGGGTAAATACCAAGATCACGACTATTGGATCATATGGTAACAGTATGTTTAGTTCTGCAAGAAAATGCCAAACTGTCTACCAAGTGGCTGTACCATTTCGCATGCCCACCAGCAATGAATGACAGTTCCTGTTATTTATTCCACATACGCCCCAGCACTTGGTGATTTCAGTGTCTTGGCTTTCGGCCGTTCTCATTGGTGTGTAGTGATATCTCACTGAAGTTTTAATTTGCATCTTCCTGATGACATGTGATATGGAGCATCTTTCCATATGTTTACTTGCCATTTGTATATCTTCTTTGGTGAGAGTCAATTATTACTTTGATTTTTTTTTTTTTTTTTTTTTTTTTTTAGCAAAGAAGCACTGTCTGAAGAAGATACTTGGACAAAGATATCAGTCATCTGCCAGGTTCTGTTATTTCCTAATTCTTTAGTAAGAATTATTCAGAAGTGCTGGGTGGGATTCCAGTGATACTCTTTAAAGGCAACTGACTCAGCTGGGAGATGTGCTCTTCCTACCCTCCACCTTTCTTTTTTCTGCTGCCTAGAACTTGGATGTGATGGCTGAGCTCCAGCAGCTATATTAGACCATGAGGTATCTTTGAGGATGGAAACCGTACACTAGGACAGTAGAGCAGATGAATTGAAGAAGAATCAGAGTTCCTGGTGAAGCCCCATAGTAGCCGTGGACTGCTTACCTCCAGACTTCTTTTATGAGAAAGAGAAACAGATACCTATGTTGTATAAGACATACTTACTTTGGATATTTTATTTTGTGCAATCGTACTCCTGTCGGAAAGAGATATAGTAGCAGAGACACGCTCAATCTCTGGTGACTTCCATACCTATAAAAGATTCCACCACAGGAGGGCAAGGGCACATAGCATGGATTTAGAAGTCTTCCTGGGACTGCGGCCTCATAGTATAGACCTACAAAAGGAAGGAGAAAACACCCGTCCTACCTGTATGTGACTGGCCCCTTGATGGGCCAACAGGTGCCACAGAAGCCCAGACAGAGAAAGGGGACACACTCTGGAAAACCTAAGGGGAGCTGTAAGAAAATTATGTCTTAAGATGTGAGACTAAAAAACAAGCAATACTTCTACATCAAGACGTTTTCTAAAATAAGTACTTTTAAATATATGTATTGTGCTCTTGTGTGCATGCAACTAGATCAATGAATTAAATAAGTAGAGTTTTGCAGTTCCATCTCTATCCCTAAAAGTCAGTCTAGTCAAGCTAATCAAAAGTAATTCTTTCTTGGGCTTCCCTGGTGGTGCAGTGGTTGAGAGTCCGCCTGCCGATGCAGGGGACGCGGGTTCGTGCCCCGGTCCGGGAGGATCCCACGTGCCGCGGAGCCGCTGGGCCCGTGAGCCGTGGCCGCTGAGCCTGCGCGTCCGGAGCCTGTGCTCCGCAACGGGAGAGGCCGCAGCAGTGAGAGGCCCGCGTACCGCAAAAAAAAAAAAAAAGAAAAAAAAAGTAGTTCTTTCTTAATCTTCTCTTCAGGGAAATAGGGGCCCACCACCATCTCTTTGGGATCATTAGGCGTATTCAGTAACGACTGTCTTGTGGGGTAGGAAAGGAAACTGCAGACTCGTTTTGTTGGATAGATTGATATACTTGTTTAAAAAAGGAATCATGTTATTTTATAGTTAGTAATATTTGATATATTCTAATTATGCAGACTCTAATGATATTCTAATGGTGTTTCTAATACTGTTTTCTAATCGTGTAGATGTCATGTTAAATCTGCCCAGGGTGTGAGATGCCCTATGGAAGTGTCATCGATTGTCCTTCCTGTCCCTGCATATTAACTTGGGTCACTCGTGGGTCTTCAATAGAATGGCCACCACCAGAAGCGGCCGTGAACCAGGCTTAGACGACTCAGACCCGGAGCTCGGGCATCTTAAGCCACATCCTTCCCCAGGCATTATATTAACAACATGTGCTCTCAGCACTGACCCCGAACACCCCAGTATGACGTCTGGACCTCTTGGGGATGGGGTGTTGGGCCACCCTTAACCAAGAGAAGACCTGGCCCCACTGAGCTTCCCCTGGGTTTCTTTTTTTTTTTTTTTTTTTTTTTGCGTTACGCGGACCTCTCACCACTGCGGCCTCTCCCGTTGCGGAGCACGGGCTCCGGACGCGCAGGCTCAGCGGCCACGGCTCACGGGCCCAGCCGCTCCGCGGCACGTGGGATCCTCCCGGACCGGGGCACGAACCCGCGTCCCCTGCATCGGCGGGCGGACCTTCAACCACTGCGCCACCAGGGAAGCCCTTCCCCCGGGTTTCTACTCCCTGACAGTGAAGGATGGGCTACCCATTGCTCCTCTAAATCTCTCTCCAAAGGAAGGCAGTGGCTTCAGTAACGACCTACATGCCATCCACACAATAGCAACCAAACTTACTAGATGTGAAAAAGTAAGCAAATAAGCTCTTTGCTATTGAGATGGAGTTGTGGGTTTTGTGTCCCCAAAAAGGTGTGGCGAAGTCCTCACCCCTGGTACCCGTGGATATGACCTTACTTGGAAATAGGGTCTTTGCAGATGGAATTAGTTAAGATAAGGCCAGAGTGGAGTAAGGGGGGGCCCCAATTCAAGGACTGGTGTCTTTATAAGAGGAGAAAACAGTGACACACAGGGAGAAGGCCGTGTGAAGACAGAGGCAGAGGTTGGAGGGGTGCGGTCACAAGCCAAGAACACCAAGGGCTGCCAGCAGCCACCAGAAGCTGCAAGAGACAAAGAGGGCTCCTCCTCTGGGACCTTCAGAGAGAGCCGAGCCCTACTAACACCTTGATTTCAGACTTCTCATCTCCAGAAGTGGTGAGAGGATACTACATTTCTGATGGTTTAAGCCACCACGTTTGTGGTCGTTTGTTACAGCAGTCCTAGGAAACTAACACAGATAGCTAAGGCATTTTGAACAACTTGAGTCTAAGTTTTGAGAATACAGATGACACAGGGATACAGTCAAATGTCCCTTTGCAACGTTTCATTGCTTCGCTTAATTACACATAACTCACCTCTTTTGTTTCTCTTTCCATTGAAAACAGACTTCAGTTTAGGCACACTTAAATCAAGTTGGTTTAACCGTTTGGGCCTGCTGTGTTTCAGACAAGCGCCTGGATGAAATAACGTCAAACTTTGTTACAAAATGTTCCCTGTTTTCATTACTTTTTAAAGGGTTTTTATTTTCTTTGGTGTAAGTAGAGAATTTAGGGCAAGTCTTCAAGATGACAACCTGTAGAATTTGTTGGGCATTGCAAAGAAGATCATAGAATTAACTGTAGGTGCATTTAGACGCCGGAAAGAGACATGTCTCCTTTTAAAAAAAGGTAGTGGACAGTAACTGCCTTCATCCATGAGGGACCAAGTCAGCTGGCTGTAATCCCACTGTTTCCTGGTTGTTGCAAAGAAAAAGTGAAGTAGACAGATGCACAGCCGTGTTACCTGGTGAGGAGCTGGAGGGAAAACCTGATCCCCCCCGAAACAATTCCGTCCCCACCAGGAAAACAGACCAAAGCACTACTTCTCTGGGAGGCAGCTGACCACACAATCAAGATTCCCACTAAGCTAGACAGATGCGAGGACAGCCCTGAGCTGGCTTAAGCTGTGTCTGGTTATGAGTAAGGATGGATGGAAAAGAGGTCACATGTGTCTGGGGTATTTATTGCCCCAGACACATGTTTTCCAGAAATTGATGGCTCCACTGTCTAATGGTTGATATTTTTAGGCGATTTTTTAAAAACAAAGTTTCTTCTTGCAATACCAACGTACGTTCACTCTAGAACAACTAGAAAATAAGAGAAGAATAATAACACCATTACCACCAACTCTTGCATATAATTGCAGGCCTATTGCTGAACACGCATGTTTTTAAAAGGGGTCGTATCATATATACTGCTTTATTAGTTTAATGTCTGTATCGGGAACTGTGATGGGTTGTGATTAATTCTGATTAAGCTACACATACGGTTAAGCTATATGTTTTAGTTTTTTTAACTTAATAATTTAACTTAATTTTAGTTGAGCACCTACTACATCCCAGCCACTGTGCTGGGCGGGGAGAAGCCTCATGGCTGCCCTGCCTTTGTGAGGCTCACAGTCAGCAGGGGAGGCAGCCGTAATTGTTACACAAATATATGCTCTAAACCGCCCTCGACATGAAAGCTACCACAGACTAGATTAGGAGAACAGATGGTGAAACTTGGAGCTGAGATGATAGGAAAAATAACTACACATCTCTCTACCAAGGGGCAGACACAGTTTTAAGGGTCTTTATACTGTCAGTCAGGAAAGGTGGTCTCACTCCAAGATGCCCTAACTTATTCACCGAACATTTTCCTGTACAGTTTTCCTGGTTTGGGTTTTTGTTCCTTTTGTTTTTTCACTCAGTGATTTTCAGTCATCTGGAATTTATTTTGGTGTAGGGTATGAGTATGGATCTAAGTTTATATTTTTTCCATCCACGCTCTATTGATTTAAATACAAACTATATTCTACATCCTTTAGGCCTGTTACTGAATTTCCTGTTCCATTCCATTAATTTGTAAGTCTCTTCCTATACTGTATCATGTACCATTCCTACATCTGTACTGTGCTTTCATGGATATTTTCTTCACTTTTCTTGAACATTTACTCTTCTAGATGACTTTTAAATTCTCTTTGTCAGCTCCTTCCAAATATCCTAGGGGCATATTATTTGAATTGTGTTAAATACGTAGATTATTTGCGGAGAGAATTGACATCTTTAAAGTGACAGGCATTCTATCTATTAATAGAAAAGTGGTCTCTGTTACTCAAATCTTCTTTTATGTCCCTCAGTAAAGTTCTATAGTTTTCTTCGTTTATAGTGTTCTTCCTGCACATTCCTTATTTAATTTATTACTAGAGCTTTCATAAATTGAGTTGCTATTGTGAATAAATTCTTTACTTGGCTTTATATTTCCTACCTGGCTACTGCCCGTATGCAAGACAGCTATTGATTTTTGTATAATTAGTTTCTAACCAGCCACCTTCCAAATTCTCCTGCGTTCATTTATCATGAATATTTTAGGATTTGTAGGTAGACCATTGGATTATACAAAGTAGGTGTATTTTATCTTATGTTTTATCTTATTCTTACCCAAACTACACTTCTGCAGGGACCTTTGGAAAAATATTGAAGAATAGCAGCGATACTGCTCTGTCCCGGATTTAAGTGGAAATGTGTCTAGTGCTTAGTCGTTGAGTATAAAGGTGGGTGCTGGAAATTATCCGGATGATTATAGCGATTTTTCTTGCTTTTGACTCATTAATGTGGAGAACTATGTTAGCAGATTTTCAAATACTGAGTGAGCTCTTCCTCCTTCTTTGAATAAACCTACCTGGCTAGGCTATATGCTTTTAAAAGTTCAGTTGGACGAAATTTGCCATTATTTTTATTTGGAATCTTACTTTATGAATTTCTGAATCTTTGCTGAGAATTTAGGTATGTTCGTAGTTTTGTTTTGCGTAAATAGGAAGACTTTTCATCCTTTTTTTATTAGTAAGAATAGTCTAAACTGGCTAGGGATGACCATTGAGGGTTTGAAGGAACACAACCTTTTTGGAAGACAATTCCTTGATAACTTTTCAATTTCTCCTAAGGGTGTTTGTCTTTTCAGGTTGTCAACCACTTCTTAATTCAATCATTGTGCCATTTGCGTTTTTCTAGGCAGTAGCAGACACATCATAATCTCCCAGGAAACAGGAGTGATTTATTAGCAGCAAGGCTCACATAGCCCTCTCCGTAATTATGTGGAGGATCCCCATCTCTGTGAATACAACCCATTCTCATTCTTACTTTTTCTCCTTTTTATACCTTACTGATGAAAGCATTTAATCTGTCTCTAAAAGCAACCTTGACCACATCCCATAAATGTCAGTATGGCTGTAATTTCAATTTTAACTTCTGCTTTGCCTTAATTTAGAAGAGTCTTTTAAAAAATCATGTGGCTTGGTTATAAATTTCCAATTTTATTGCTTTGTAATCACAGCATATGATTTATGTAAACATGACATAAGAGCCAGAAAATGTTTATTCTCTATTTGTATTTTATGTATACATATGTATACTCAGACATATATATCTAAAAATGTTTATTATTTGTAATTATATTTTGTAATTAATTATAATTTGTAATTATATTTTGCTTCTATGTTTTGCCTATTTCATAGATTTCCTCACTATAGGTCCATAAACATTTATCCAAGTCCACTGGAGTAGGCTGGGATACAGAATTCAGAATTTTTTAGTTTTAAAAAGATAATACATGGTATTTTATCCAAAACCCTGAGAGATTGGCTCTAATAATATTCCTTCGGTGAAATACACAAATATTCACAGTGAGTGAGATAAAACTGTACATAAACTCAAGTGAGTTCAGGTCCAGTTTGGCTGCCCATATGGCCTCAGGTTTATGAAGAAGTTTTGCCTTTTAGACTTTAAGGGGGATTCAAAATATGCAAAAAAGATGGTGGGCCTTGGTGGATTTCTGTCCTTTTCTCCTATATTTCTAACAATTTTTGCATTATATATTTTGGAGAATAGTTATCTATCACCAAAAGGGTCAAGTCAGTATGTCTTTATTGTGAGTTATACCATTTATCAAAATAAAATTACCTCCTTTGATCTGCTTAGGCTTTTGCTGTTGAATTTTACTTGAGCCAAATTTATTGTTGTGACCCCAGCTTTCTTTATTTATTTGCACTTATTTAGTATATATTCACCTGTACATTTTCCTTCTACCTTTTGAAAACTATTTTTAAGTACATGACCCAGAAATAGCATGTATTTGAATTATTTTATCCAATTTTAGGCTCTTCTTAATAAGAGAATCTATTACATTTACACTTATTATTATAGTCAAGATATTCAGTCCTATTTCTGTCACCATATTCTATGATTGAGTGCCCAAGTTTTTTGTTATTTATTTTGTTTCTGTCTCGGTATACACAATACATACTAAGTTGAACACTGTGTAATTGCCTATAATCAGATATGGGAATTTTACAGGGTTTTATAGTGTTCAATCTGATATACAACCATTTTCTTCTCTCTTACTGCTTTGTCAATGTTGATCTGTTTCTTGGCTTTTTTTTTTTTCTTCTGGATTCTGTAGCACATCATTTTCAGGATACTTCATCCTCTGGATACTGTCCCATTTCTCCGGGTTTGTACCATATAGGTGAGTTTGTTCTTTTTGGCTTGTTTGTTTGCTTGTTTTTTAAAACTCTGAACAAGGCAAGATTTGTTCAGGTGCTATGTTTGTAAATGTATGGGCAAATTAGTCCTGCTGGTTGGATTCCCTTTCCAAGATCCCGTCAGGAGAGCAAATGAAGTGCTCAATTGCCAACCTGACTCCCAGTTTCTTCGGCAGTTCTTTGTCCAGGACATCATTCTCTGCTCTGAGGGGTTGGATTTTTGTCAGTTCTTCTCCAGTTTTGACATTCTCTCTGCTTTCTGTGGTATCACACATTTTCATGTTTTCAGTGTCTTTGGAGGCATCTTACTAGAACTTAGAAGATAATTATCTCTGGTTTCCATCTATCTGCACCAGCTAGCTAGCTCATCTCCCACCAACTCATGCCATCATGTCCCATGTAAAATTTGGTTCTTCTGAGTCATACATTGAGTGTCTTGAAATTTCAACAGAAACATATAAATATAAAATGATGCTGTTGAACGAGGCAGGAATGAATCATTAACCAAAGCTTAAGACAGATAACTTTATCTAGACACATATAACATTTGCTCTCTCAGCCTCATAATGATGAAACTTCCCTTGCAGCCATCAGGGTGATGGACCCAGCAAATACTCTGATAATCATGACATCAGTTTTTAGCCTTAAAAATA
Organism: Physeter macrocephalus; assembly: GCF_002837175.3. Classification (NCBI taxonomy): domain Eukaryota; kingdom Metazoa; phylum Chordata; class Mammalia; order Artiodactyla; family Physeteridae; genus Physeter; species Physeter macrocephalus. The sequence goes on along the minus strand of NC_041231.1, from coordinate 4,983 downwards.
ATGTTCCCATATCAAAAGTCCAACGTCCTGAGACAGATGAGATGCTCAGTAGCATTCTTTGTTGAGGGAAGCTTGGCTACCCAGCTCTCTGGCAGCTGACATTGGTTATCGCCACACACTAGGGCTGGTGCCAGCCCACACATCTACCCCGTTGTGACAATGCCACCACTAAGCCTTATTTGTTCAGCAGACGTGTACACCGTTGCACCAGTAACTCTCCCAGCCCAGACTTTTCCAAATGGGGTGCCAGGTTGTGGGTTACATGGAGAGCATTGAGGACCCCCCTTTTCCTTCCTGGCAGCTGTCATCACGAGCTTTCTAACACATGAATCTAATCAAGCCTCTCCCCACTTAAGAAACTGCAATGTTTCCCACCGCTGGGCACCGAGGCCAGACTCTATAGGGTAGCCCTGGGAGACCCTTCGAGGCATGGCCCCCCAGCCTCTGCAGGCTCCCCACTGAGGCCAGCTTCATTATACCCACAAGCCTCCTCCCCATCCCTGGATATCATTTGGCCTTTCGATGGTTCTGCTCCATCCCACAGGCTGGCCCATCCACCTGGAAGTCATGCCCTCCTTCCACCCTTCCTTCTCCTCTTTCTGGCAAAATCCAGCTCATTCCTCAGGGCCCATGGTCTTCCCTGACACCCTCCAACAGGCTCAGGCAGCGTCTCTGGGCCACATCAGGATCCATTCTCTGTCCTGGCAGGTGCCCTAAGCTGTCACCTCATGTTCTCACGGCATCACAGCCCTGAGATTTTGGAGGACGTGCCCATGGGCTGTCCTGGGAGGTGTGCAGCCGAGAACACGGGTTTGGGCGCAGTCCTCCTGGACACGCAGCCCTGGGAAGGTCACCCGACCTCTTCACCCCACATTCCTTATCCAAAGTGGAGTGACCATCCGCAACACCTGCCTTGTTCTTGGAACCAGAGGAGAGTGTTTGTCACGAGCCTTCACACAGAGCCCGTAACAGAAAACGAATGTCTGCTTTCTGTTGTCACGGTGATTGAACCGCTCTCCTCATCACCTTTGTCCTCTGGAGTCACAGATGTGCCCCACCCAGGGTCAATGTCCGGAGAACAAAGGAGCACCTGTCCCCGGGAGCAGAACCACGCTGTCCCTGTATCGTGGTACCTGACACTTTCCTTTGACTCATCATTACACTCCTTCCCGCCGGGACCAAAGTCTGATGTAAAAGATGTAGCTTCCAAAGAGATGGGTCTGCAACGGCGGTGGTCCGATGGTTTGCTCTGTCTTAAAAGCTGTTTGCAAACTACACCAAACTGTTTATGGCCGATCCCACATCAGATGGTTCACCATCCACCACCCCCCCGGGGGTTATCATCCAGGAGTTGGCACCCGTTATGATTCCTGGCCACACCCTGGGGAGAAAGCCAACAGGCAACGTCATGAACATTCTTTTGCATCTTAATCATGTGTTTATGTTTTCCTCCAGAAAATCTACAGGGCATCAGTAAACAGAGCTCAATAGAAAACCTGCTGAATTTTGACTTTCAAAACTTGGCAATGGCTCCTTCCCCTTCTTGGGCAATGAACAAGGGACAGACCCATGCTTCCTTTGACCGTATTCAGGAAATGAATTTTGATGACCAGGATTACATGTATCTGTGGTATGTTTCTGATCAAAGGGAGTTCTCTAGCAGCTGGTGTTTTTTTGTGTTTTCTTAGATTTTTTTTCCAGTCCTGTAAGAGCTTATTGGAACTAGACACAGAAGAGTTGAGTCAAGCTCCTCAAGTTAGTTCTGGATGTTCAGTCAACAAGTTCAAGTTCTCTGCATGACCCAAGGCTGAATCACCCGCACTCTGGTCTCTGCCCAGGAGAGTTAACTTAGATGTTGTAGAGTCACTACACGGTTTTTATAACAAAGTCCATTCACCAGGAAGACTGACGGCTGACCTAGGATAACATAAGCCCTGGGAGAGTTAAGGATCCCTCATATATAAAGAGCTCTTAAAAATCAATGAGGAAAAAGCAGGTAAGCGTATTGGGAAATGTAGAAAAGACATGAGCAAGCAATTCACAGAAAAAGCCATCCAATTACCAGCACAAATATGAAAAGTGTCCAACCTCACTATTAGCTAAAGCAGTGGAAATTGAAATAAGATAAGGGCTTTTGATTTTGTTTTTGTTTCTATCAGATTGGCAAAGATGAGCAACGTTGACAGCACCGGTATCACTCGTTGGTGGGAGCATAAATTGGTCCAGGTGGGGACTACGTGGACCTACTGATGAAATCTTAAACTAGATATTCTTTGATGGCAATTACACATCTAGGAATTAATCTAACCTAAAAACATATATAAGTGTACAAAGGTAGATATAAAAGGATATTCACCATGGCATTCTTCTTTAAAGCAAATTTTATAAACAAAAAAGGATCAAGCCCATATGCTTTCCTAGGGAAACACTCCTGAACCTTTCCTTCCAATGCTATTTAAAACTCTCTCAAGAAGAGAACAAGAGGGAAAACTTTCCAATTATTTTCACAAAGCGAGCATAACATTGATTCCAAAACTTGATGAAAGCTTTAGATAAATATCTCTTATAAATACCATGGGGAAAATCCAAAATAAAATAGGAACAAACAGCATCTAGAAGTACATTTAAAAAATACTACATTAAGACCAAACCTAGGACAATACTAGGAAATGTGTTAATATACTTACTTGATCATGTTAATCGACCTGTGAGAAAATTAAATAATTGTTTCCATAGTTGGAAAAGCATTTGACAAAATTCGCTAGTTGGAAAAGCATTTGACAAAACTCAATAAAATAAGAATAGATGGAAATGTCCCTAATATGACAAAATATATCCGTTTCAGCCAGCCTCAGGCTTAACAGGGAAACTCAAAATGTATCCCCACTGAAGTAGGAAACAAGCATTACCTCCATTGCTATGTATTTGTTCCAGAATTACCGGCAAATACAATTAGAAAAGAAACTAGAAGTATAAAAATTGAAAAGGAGACAAAGTCTTACTGTTTACAGATAATATGCTTTTATTCCTGGAAAACCCCAAATGATTCGTTAAAAAGCTATTACAAGCAATTAAAAAAAAAAAGAGCAAGGGAACAGACCATTAAAAAATCAATAGCTTTCATACACACACACACGCACACGCACACGCACACACACACACACACACACACACACACAACCAAAGCTGTATTGGAAGAAAAAACCTGATTCTCAGTTACTTTTTGTAAAAAGATAAAATACTAGAAATGAGCTTGATAAAAATTTTAAAGATCTATATGAAAAAGAAATATTTTTACCTATTGAAGAACACAAAAGAAGACAATTGGGAAGACAAGACACGTTCTAGAGGCCAGTGTCCCCTAAGCTAATTTATAAAGTTAACTTGATGCCAATGAAAATAAAAACAGCTTCTGTTCCTTTGACTAGATAAGGTAATGCTAAAATTCATGTGGAAAAATAAATAAGATAGCCAGGAAAACCCTGAAAAAGTAGAGGAACAAAGAGAGGGATTCTCCTGGTGGATATTAAAACATATTATAAAGCATCGGTTATTAAAACAGTGTGGGACCAGAAATGAAATAGATTGGACTAAGCCATGGTTACAGAAGGTCCAGATAGACTCAGGGTACATGTGGGACTTCAGTACAGGAAAGAGGGCATCTCAAATCTGCCAGGAGAAGATGGCCAACCAATGGGCCACTCACTGCATGTGCCAGAATAAACTACAAGTGGATCAAAAATTCAAATAAGAAAAGAAAAAAAATCATCCAACATATATAAACAGCTCATACAACTCAACACCAAAAAAATGAACAACCCAATTAAAAACTGGGCAGAAGAACTGAATAGGCATTTTTCCAAAGAAGACATACAGATGGCCAACAGGCACATGAAAAGATGCTCAACATCACTAATCATGAGGGAAATGCAAATCAAAACCACCATGAGATATCACCTCACACCTGTCAGAATGGCCATCATCAAAAAGAACACAAATAACAGATGTTGGTGAGGATGTGGAGAAAAGGGAACCCTTGAGCACCGTTGGTGAGAATGTTAACTGGTGCAGCCACTGTGGAAAACAGTATGGAGGTTTCTCAGAAAACTAAAAATAGAACTACCATATGATCCAGCAATTCCACTCCTGGGTATATATCCGAAAAAACAGAAACACTAATTCAAAAAGATACATGCACCCCAATGTTCATTGCAGCATTATTTACAATAGCCAAGATATGGAAGCAACCTAAGAGTCCATTGTTAGATGAATGGACAAAGAAGATGTGGTATATATATAGAGTGGAATATTGCTCAGCCATAAAAAAGAACAAAATAATGCCATTTGCAGCAACGTGGATGGACTTGGAGGGTGTTATGCTAAGTGAAATAAGTCAGACAGAGAAAGACAAATACTGTATGCTTTCACTTATATGTGGAATCTCAAAAATACAACAAATTAGTGAATAAAACAGAAAAGAAGCAGACTCACAGATATAGAGAACAAACTGGTGGTTACCAGAGGGGAGAGGGCTGGGGGGAGGGCAAAGATAGAGGTAGGGAAAAAAGGGTTATTATGGGATTATATGAAATCATGTGTGTGAAAAAAAATCAGGAAAGTGCTGGCAAAAAACATGGAAGGATTCCTTTTTAACTATACAATGGGGAAGGCCTTTTCATTATTTTGATTTATATCAAAAAAACTTAAAAGGATTAAAAAAATTCAACTGCATTAAATGTACTACATGAATATAGACTTCTCACAAAATGATGAGTGGGAAGACGCTGCCAGCCTTGTTTTGTCATATGTTCAGACAGAATTTCTTGCTGTGATACATGAAGACAGAGTTCACTCACAGTATCTCCCCCGCCACCTCCTCACACAGTAAAATTAGAATTTCTTTTCCTCTGTGAAATACATTTTTAATGTGCATGTATGTTTGTATGTGTAGGTTTTTTTTAAATTGAAGTATAGTTGATTTAC